>NC_030683.2:6065344-6350344 GCF_000004195.4 Xenopus tropicalis | reverse complement strand
GCTCTTCATTTCTGTTTGTTTTGCTAATGTTTGGCCAATCTGGCTGATTGGACAGTGTATGCCCAGCTTTGGAGCAGGAAAATTGAGTCCGGCGCTCACAGCAGGATTGTGTTATTTGCAGCAGGAAAAAGCTAGGTTGAGAGATTCAACATTAAGGGCAGTGACAGACGGGAGATTAGTCTCCGCGCAACAAACCTCCCTTGTTGCGGGCGACAACGTGTGTTTTAGCAGAGGCAATTCTCAGTATTGTCTATGGCAGGGGATTTTCTGGAGTTTAGTAGCCTTGAAAAAGTAGCTGCTACTAAGTAGCTCTGTGTGTCTTCACCCGTAAGGGCTGTGACAGACGGGGAGATGAGTCGCCTGGTGACAAAATTTCCCTTGTCGCGGGCGACTAATCTCCCTGAAATGCCATCCCACTGGCTAGAATGTAAATCCTGGTGGGATGGCATACGTAGCGCCGAAATCATCGAAGTTTCCTCCCAAGGCAACTTCGGCAAATTGCCACGCCACATATGCCATCCCACCGGCGATTTACATTCTAGCCAGTGGGATGGCATTTCAGGGAGATTAGTCGCCCGCAACAAGGGAGATTTGTCACCAGGCGACAAATCTCCCTGTCACAGCCCTTAAGGGTGAAGACACACAGAGCTACTTAGTAGCAGCTACTTTTTCAAGGCTACTAAACTCCAGAAAATCCCCTGCCATAGACAATACTGAGAATTGCCTCTGCTAAAACACACGTTGTCGCCCGCAACAAGGGAGATTTGTTGCACGGCGACTAATCTCCCCGTCTGTCACAGCCCTAAATGTTGAATCTCTCAATCTAGCTTTTTCCTGCTGCAAATAACACAATCCTGCTGTGAGCGCTGGACTCATTTTCTTGCTCCAAAGCTGGGCATACACTGTCCAATCAGCCAGATTGGCCAAACACTGGGCACACTGGGCTACTAGTAGCAGCTACTTTTTCAAGGCTATTGAACTCCAGAAAATCCCCTGCCATAGACAGTACTGAGAATTGCCTCTGCTAAACACACGTAGAGACAATTATCAGTAAATAAATTATCAGCATTGTCTTTTTTAGTAGCTGCTACTAGTAGCTCTGTGTGTCTTCACCCTAAATGAGTAATGAGAAAGATTATTAAATGTCTACTGCAGTCTAGGGAATTATTTATTGTAATGTTAGTTTCCCTTTAGAATGTAAATATTTGTATGTTAGTTCATACATATAGTGCTAATTATAGTGCTTTGTATATATATTAATCCATTTTAGTGGAAGAATATTGTTTCCCCATTACCTATGTTTTTATATAGGTAAAATAATTGCAGATTATCTGATAATATCCCAGTATACAGTCATACTAAATGTTAAACATAAGGAGTAAAAACCTTTTTAATCCGTAAGCAGTTTTTTTCTCATCCCGTGACCCCCGCTGTGTAAATAGCTGCCTCAGCACGTGGCTTTCTGCCTCCAGCGCTCCCAAGATTTATTCCTTGGCAAGCCCTTGGTACTCCTGGGAGCTGCATTAAGCGTCGCTCTGTGCATTATATACACAATATAGGTGTATATAATGCACAGAGCGATATGCACAGAGGGTTTTTTTTTTTTTGCTACATAAAGAAGAAATGCAAAGGAGCCCAGACCTTGCACTTATACACTTATATAATATAGCAGCTCCCAGTAGGTATCAGAATGGCACTCAATAGTAAGAAATCCAAGTCCGGCTTGGGACTCCTCCAGTTACATGGGAGTAGGAGAAACAATAGGTTAGCTGAAAGCAGTTCTAATGTGTAGCGCTGGCTCCTTCTGAAAACTCAGACTCAGGCACACTTTACTGCTGCGCTGCAAGTTGGAGTGATATCCCCCCCCCCTCACCCCCAGCAGCCGATCAGCAGAACAATGGGAAGGGAGCAAGATAGCAGCTCCCAGTAGGTATCAGAATAGCACTCAATAGTAAGAAATCCAAGTCCAGCTTGGGACTCCTCCAGTTACATGGGAGTAGGAGAAACAATACTGAAAGCAGTTCTAATGTGTAGCGTTGCTCCTTCTGAAAGCTCAGACTCAGGCACACTTTACTGCTGCGCTGCAAGTTGGAGTGATATCCCCCCCCTCACCCCCAGCAGCCGATCAGCAGAACAATGGGAAGGGAGCAAGATAGCAGCTCCCAGTAGGTATCAGAATAGCACCCAATAGTAAGAAATCCAAGTCCGGCTTGGGACTCCTCCAGTTACATGGGAGTAGGAGAAACAATAGGTTAGCTGAAAGCAGGTCTAATGTGTAGCGCTGGCTCCTTCTGAAAGCTCAGACTCAGGCACACTTTACTGCTGCGCTGCAAGTTGGAGTGATATCCCCCCCCTCACCCCCAGCAGCCAATCAGCAGAACAATGGGAAGGGAGCAAGATAGCAGCTCCCAGTAGGTATCAGAATAGCACTCAATAGTAAGAAATCCAAGTCCGGCTTGGGACTCCTCCAGTTACATGGGAGTAGGAGAAACAATAGGTTAGCTGAAAGCAGGTCTAATGTGTAGCGCTGGCTGAAAGCTCAGACACAATGCACTGAGATGCTTAACTCATATCTGAAAGCACTGTATTCTCCTTGCAGCCCCCTCCATCGATCGCAGAGTCACAGAGCCACCTCTCTCAGTCCCCCAGTAGACAAAGCGCTGGGAGTTACCCGCTGCCGCGTGGCTATATCCCTATCCCTGTACTCCATGAGGGAAATGCACCGCGGCCTCCATCACAGGCTTTCCAGACGCGCCCGAAGAATCATTACCCACAAGGAACAGTCGATTACCAGACGCATTATCCAGTGTTTCACAAAATTCAAGATGAGAGGGACTCAAGGCCAGTACCGGTCCAGTCTACCAGAACCACAGCCAAACCAACATCAAGTAGAGAAGGCTCACCCGTCCACAATCTTTCTCAGTCACCTGCAACTATCAAAGTGCTGCATGCCATGGAGAAGCCTCACGTAAGTCCCTCACTGCCATAGTAATGCTTAGAGACAGAGAAACCAATGGCTTACTTGCTTACTGGGGGGTGTAAAATGCAATAAAACTGGCACCAATTGCCCTGTTTTGCCCTTTGCATTATTATTTTTATCCGCAGTGCACCTCCCTTATGTCAAATGCCCATTACTACATTGCATATGTAAAACCCTGATTCATCTAAATAAACCATTTTCATATAAATATACTTGTTTAGCAGTATGTGCCATTGGGTAATCCTAAATAGGAAACTGCCATTTTACGTACTAAGTGCCGCCCCCTGGGATCATAGGATTCACAGTGCACACAAACAAGCCAAGGCACACATACATGCTAGGCCCCATCAGCCAATGAATGGGCAGAGTTCTGCCTTTTGCTCCCACACTACTTCCTGTTACAGTTAGAACTGCATCACTTCCTGTCAGCTGATCTCTGAGGGAGCACACAGCCCATCACTAAATGGCGGCTCAAGGGAAAGGATGTAAAAGGGCAATATTTACTGATATATATATTATAATTTGGCAAGATTCTTTAGGGGGAGAGAAATAAACCTGCATCCCACCAGATGCAGAACTAGAGTGGTTTTTAGCAGTATCCAGTAGTTATCCAGTTTATAGTTATAGTTTACCAGATTATGGCTCTAGCAGATATTTGATATAAAGTCCAATAATCTGTGGCTCATGATAAATACTGATCTGCTGTTACTGTTGTGTATTAAATTGAATTCAGGTCCATCAGATACCTCAGCCACGAGAGTCTTCACCAAAGCCTCCAGCAGAGAACAAACCAACTTCTCCAACCAGGGATCAGCTTCAAGGGCAAATCCCCATACAAGTACTTCTACAGGAGAAAGTCTGTAAGTCCCCTCCGCCAACAGCAGCTCCAACAAGGGAAGAGGAGAAGGTTCCGGCCCCTGTTCCAATGGCCCCTCCAGAAATAATACCTGTTGTTCCTGCCCCTGTTCCAATGCCTCCTCCAGAAGTAATACCTGTTGTTCCTGCCCCTGTTCCAATGCCCCCTCCAGAAGTAATACCTGTTCCCTCCCCTGTTCCAATGCCCCCTCCAGAAGTTCCACCTGTTCCACAGGAACCAGCCCCCGAGAAGGCAGCAGAAGTGCCAGAACCTCAACACAAACACCCCGGTGTCCTTCAGGTCGAGAGGATCTTGGAGCGAATAAAGCCCATGGAGCAAGCCGTCACTGGCTTTCGGGGCCGCAAAAATGAGAAAGCTTATTTGATACTGGAGGAAGATCTCACAAAAGTGCTGCTGGCTCTGGATTCGGTAGATCCTGAAGGGCGAGTAGATGTGCGTCAGGCAAGAAGGGATGGTGTCAGAAAAGTCCAGAAAGTTCTGGAAATACTGGAACAGAAAGCGTCCGAGAACTCCCAGTGTAGCCAGGGTTCGGACTCGGCTGGCGGCTCGCAAGATTCCATGGATGTAGATAACACAGTGTACAGAAGTAGTGGAGCGACGCAAAACGCGCAAATGGAACCTGCGGCCAGTTCGGTGGGACACTAGGCGCCCGCTTTTGGGAAGAAAGATGAACTTGACGACGTGGGTTGGAATTGAGTTTAGCTGCATGCGTTTGGAACATTTCTACATCTCTTGCTTTTTCACTCCACTATAAGAAGCATGAACACCGCAAACCTGGGATATTTATCCAACATACTCAATGCTTGAATGGACTTTGCACTCAGTCAGCAACCACTGGGGTTATTCGCCAAAGTACTACTGCCCAAGTATCCACTGGGTTATTTACACTTACATAAAGAGATATCTGTGTGCTGAATTACACCCGCTGTTAGTACTGTTCATTGCTCATGTTTGGCATTTCATGTGTAGAGTTTTATAACAGATATCAAATCTTATTTCATGAATGGCAAAACACTGTAGACATGGTTTATTTTACAAACTCCACTTACTGTACCAGCCCAGAGGTGCAGCAGCCCTATAACAGGTCCAGGTCATTAGGGTTGCCCCCAGCAGCTCCCCATCTTGGATCTTGTTAGGCCATCTTTTGTGTGTCAGTGGCACTGCACGTGCTCAGTAGGCTCTGGGCTGCTGCTAATGTAACTATATGGGTAGCTACTTTGTTAAGCTTTATTTCTCCATTAGCTCATTTCACTACTGTTGGGGTGATATGGTGCAGCCATAGCTGCTTTCACTACTGCTGATTCTGAATAATGGCTGCTATTGCACGTGGAACCTAGGGAGCCGAGGTATCTGTAACCTGTGATGTATAATTGAATGGGCTGTCGAGCTTCTCATAGAAGGAAACCTATTTCATATGATGTTGCATATATGTGCTGCTCAGTTCCCATATAATATAAGCAAAGCAGACTGGCATCTCCCACACTGCTGCTCACGCTATGAGAATGGAAAGTCTACACATACGGCATATTTTACTTGGAATATGTAGCAGAATCATTTTTCGTACCTGGGCGTCATTTTAAAGCCCAATTGTCCCTTTAGGAAACACCTATAGAGCATGGCTGGCAGTTACCTGATACTCTGCGAAAAGAAAAATGGCCTCGGTGCACATAGTGCGTTTCCATTGGAGTTCATCTGTCCAGCAATGATCATTATTACTATATTATCTCTAGTTGTGACAGTGCCTGGGGAATTGAGATTTTAGGGGGTGCTGGGAGTTGTACCAGCTTAAGGGCCACAAGAGAGATATAATGTTACTGTTGCCATTTTGCTCTGTTTTACCTTGTATCCCCCAACTCAAAAGGCCTCAGCTGGGGCTGAATTTAGCATAAGGCTCCCTTACCCCTGCCAGAAAATGTTTTCAATATAGTTATATAGGCAAAAATGTAATATATAAAGGCTGGAGTGAGCAGATGTCTAACATAATAGCCAGAACTCTACTTGCTCCTTTACAGCTCTCTAAGCTGTTAGCAGTCAGTAACCAATCAGTGACTAGAGGGGGCACATGGGACATAACTGCCAGTTAGTTTGCTTCTGAATCTGACCTGCGTGCCCACAAACTAACTGACAGTTATGTCCCATATGCCTCCCCCCCTCTAAAGACACTGACTAACTAAGAGGTTAGAGAGCTGAAAGCAGGAAGTAGTGTTCTGGCTATTATGTTAGACATCTGTCCACTCCAGCCTTTATAGATTACATTTATTTTTGCTTAATTAATATATTTGTTACTTTGCCTTTACCTGTTTCATTTTTACACTGAACTGTTTCTTTGAGCCTTGTTTTCTAAGTTGAAATCTGCCATACATGTCCTTATGCCTTAAGTTGCCTTTATTAACATAATCAACACCGTAGGGCAAACCTTCCCCCCACAACATCTTATGCATGGCTGAGGCTACAGAGAGTGGCCAAGCCGCCCGATGTCTCATGAGAGCGGTACTAAAGGGGCAGCTTTGCTCAGGCCCATGCCCATATCTCCCTATAAACACAAATACAATCTCTTTACAGAACTTAGACCCAAATCCAATAGCAGAACTTAAAGTTTTTGATATAAGTTTTAAACTAGACTAGTGCAGTTACCCATAGCAACCAATTTGGTCTGAAGAGCCCACTGCATGCTGGGACAATACAGCAAAGACCTGATTGGTTCCTATTAGCTACTGCACTTGGGTAGTTTGGCATACATGTCTGTAAATAAGCCCTACAAATGTATTTTATTACGGTTATCATTTGCGGGGACAGCCAGACCCCTGCCGTACAAGTGTTACCGGCACTTTAAGTCACCCTGTAACGTGTGAGATAGGAATATTTATATGTGTGAATACGACTTTAACAGTTTTATTTTAAAATAAAATGAAGAAATGAAACTTGCTGTTTCGGAGACTGGTGCTTCTTCATCCGGCTGGGAAATAAAATGCATTTATTCTGGATATTATGTGAAGGGGTGGTTCACCTTCAGTGTGTTATAGAATGGCCTATTCTTAGCAACTTTTCAATTGGTCTTATTGTTTTTTAATTATTTGCCTACCTCTTATGCCTCATTCCAGTTTTCAATGGGGGTCACAGCCAAAACCTATTGCTCCGTGAGGCTCCAGTTTTATTGTTATTGTTACTTTTTAATACTTGTCCTTCTATCTTGGCCCTCCTCTATTAATATACCTGTCTCTCTTTCAAACTGCTGCCTGGTTGTTAGGTTAAACTGGACCCTAGCAACCAGATAGCTGCTAAAATGCCAAACTGAAATGCTAGGTAATTCAAAAACTGCAAATAATAAATAAAGGGCAATTGCAAATTGTCTCAGAACAGCACTCTGGGCAGCATAATAAAAGTTAATTTAAAGGTATTTTGTTTGCCCATCATCATCCGAGCGTGCTGGGAGTTGTGGGTTAACAATATCTGATCCCTAAAGTAGCTGATGCAAAAGCGTACTTGCCATTAATAGGGAGTAATGATGCATCTAAACCCCAGAGCTCAGCAAGGAGCCAGCAGCTTTCTGTTTATCACAAGCAGAGTGTGTCCCACCCAAGGTCACTGGAACGGATTCTATTTATATGTATATGTAATATACGGGTATTTACGGGGCTGCTGGCATTTCCTTCGCCGTGTGTAAAGGAAGCTCATTGCAATGGAAACCCTTTGAAACGTGCACCCCTGGTTTCCGAATGCATTTTCGGCTGCCATATCGGTGATGCTAGTGGTGCCCTTGTACCCAGTTGGATAGGGTTAGCTGTATGTACAAGGGGAAGGTAAATCCATAGGGAAAGGGAATCATTTAACCATGTAATAAACCCAATAGGGCTGTTCTGCCCCAATAAGGGGTAATTATATCTTAGTTGGGATCAAGTACAGGTACTGTTTTATTATTACAGAGAAAAGGGAATCATTTAACCATTAAATAAACCCAATAGGGCTGTTCTGCCCCAATAAGGGGTAATTATATCTTAGTTGGGATCAAGTACAGGTACTGTTTTATTATTACAGAGAAAAGGGAATCATTTAACCATTAAATAAACGCAATAGGGCTGTTCTGCCCCAATAAGGGGTAATTATATCTTAGTTGGGATCAAGTACAGGTACTGTTTTATTATTACAGAGAAAAGGGAATCATTTAACCATGAAATAAACCCAATAGGGCTGTTCTGCCCCAATAAGGGGTAATTATATCTTAGTTGGGATCAAGTACAGGTACTGTTTTATTATTACAGAGAAAAGGGAATCATTTAACCATTAAATAAACCCAATAGGGCTGTTCTGCCCCAATAAGGGGTAATTATATCTTAGTTGGGATCAAGTACAGGTACTGTTTTATTATTACAGAGAAAAGGGAATCATTTAACCATGAAATAAACCCAATAGGGCTGTTCTGCCCCAATAAGGGGTAATTATATCTTAGTTGGGATCAAGTACAGGTACTGTTTTATTATTACAGAGAAAGTGGAATCATTTAACCATTAAATAAACCCAATAGGGCTGTTCTGCCCCAATAAGGGGTAATTATATCTTAGTTGGGATCAAGTACAGGTACTGTTTTATTATTACAGAGAAAAGGGAATCATTTAACCATGAAATAAACCCAATAGGGCTGTTCTGCCCCAATAAGGGGTAATTATATCTTAGTTGGGATCAAGTACAGGTACTGTTTTATTATTACAGAGAAAAGGGAATCATTTAACCATTAAATAAACCCAATAGGGCTGTTCTGCCCCAATAAGGGGTAATTATATCTTAGTTGGGATCAAGTACAGGTACTGTTTTATTATTACAGAGAAAAGGGAATCATTTAACCATTAAATAAACCCAATAGGGCTGTTCTGCCCCAATAAGGGGTAATTATATCTTAGTTGGGATCAAGTACAGGTACTGTTTTATTATTACAGAGAAAAGGGAATCATTTAACCATGAAATAAACCCAATAGGGCTGTTCTGCCCCAATAAGGGTCTTATGTCCAATATCAAAGAGATTAAATGAAAAAATATTTATTTACAGACGTTCCATCCCACCTAAAGTCTTTTAATATATAAGTTCTAAAAGTGGTTAAATTAGCAGGATAATAAGGAGAGAGCAGTACTGATGTATGAGCAAGAGACAGAGAGGATGATGGGTAGAGAAGGGTGAGACAACGCATTTCCCACATGGCAGCTCACAGACACATTCCGAAGATCTGACAAACATACACACAAATGGCTGCTGCTCGGTGGTACCAGTAAATCACACGCACTGACACCGGCACAGGCTGCGTCCTGCCCCAGGAATCCTCTTGCTCAGTCCAACCAAATGTACTTTAAAGGGAAAGTAAACAAAGTAAATTGAAATGCTATTGTGAGGGCACACTTTAAACAGTTATTCCATAAACTAGGTTAATTAAAGCTGGTTCAAGGGTGACCACCCTATACCCCTATGGGTTAATGGGGGGGGGGTATAAATGTCAGAGAACAGCTGGCCAATCAAAGCTGCACCCTAGGCCCCTCCAGAACAAGTTGGCAGCTTACTGGCATATCGATAGCTGCTTGATTATCAGATGTATTCCTCTCCCCACAGGTCTCCATAGGCCTGCAGTATGAACAAATTGTTAGCCTGTGGGCCAAACGAATTAGATCAGCCCATTTTTGCAAGTGTCCTAATTGAAAGGTCCATCATGGTGACAGTAGAGAGGCCTGGACTAGCAATCTGTGGATTCTGGCAAAAGCCAGAGGGGCTACTGTAAGACCCCACAGACCAGTAGACCCCGGCCCTTGGATATTATTCCCAGTGGTCTCAAAGTAGGGGCTTATTTCTGAATTCCTGGCATAGATGTATGTTACATAAAAAGCAGATGTACTGCCAGAGGCTCCTATAGGCTGTCAGTCACTATAGGGGCCAAATAGCCAATCACAGCCCTTATTTGTTACCCCCAGGTACATTTTTTTTGACATTTGAATGTGGCTCTTGGATAAAAAAAAAAAGTTTGGGGGCCCCCACCATAGCACAGACACTATTTATTGGTTTGGGCTGCTTGGGCCTCTGTGCTCTTAAAATGCCAGGGCCTATTTCAAATCCTAGTCTGGACCTGACGTAGAACCGTACAATATGGGGGTATAACTATAGGGAAAGCACATCCCGGGAATGCTGTGGGGCCCAGTGAGGCACAGTTTCATGAAAAATATCTTTATCCCAAATTAGGGGAGCCTTTAAGTATGTAACAGTGGGGTCCAACAGCATGGAGCTGCACCAATCACAGTAAGCGTTTATACCTATTGCCGGTGGCGCCGGCGCTGCAGCCATTATTCCTGGGTGCCCTTGGGATGCTGGGAGAGCTTTGTCCCTGCCTGTAACCCGAGACACCGATGTAACAGGATAATGGTGAATATTCACTTCTATTTTTAGTGCCCCCCCGTCCGAGCCAAAATGGGAGGGTGGCGTGGGGGCGGCTCGGCTCTGCGGCAGAAGCATTTCCCAAAGACTAAACCTTGTTACTGGCAAAGGGGCTTTTAGGGAGCAGCCGCTTGGCAATATAGTCGCATTAGCATTAAAGGGGATGTTCACCTTTGCATTAACGTTTACTGTGAGACAATTTGCAGTTGGTCTTCATTTTTTATTATTTCATTTTCAGTTCAGCAGCTTCTCCAGTCAGGAGTTTCAGCAGCTATTTGGTTGCTAGGGTCCAAGGTACCTGCTGAAGGCAACCTGAGCAGCGGCCTCGGGGGAAAAGCTCAGGATAAAACCCTTATAAATAGCAGCAGCCAGTGGGGCAGGAAATATATTGATTTTAGGGGAGAACAAAGAAGAAGATGCTTGTGCTGATGAAGCCGGCGGCGCCCTGGCACTCGCACACACTCACAGCCCCCAATCATCCCTATCTCACTGACGGGACACTCGCTGCTTCCCAGAATTTCACACTGCGGATTTAGAGAGTCTGCATCACTCTCACACGCACCTCATGCTTTAAATGCCTCACAGTCTTAAAGGGATAGCGACCTTGTTCCGAGAGTATTGTCGGCTACGGTGATAAACAGAGCGGGGGAATCAGCTGGCCTGGAGCTTGAGTGGAGCTTACAATCTAAGGTCCCTATCACATTCCCATCAGCCCCTGCCCCAGTGAGCTTACAATCTAAGGTCCCTATCCCATTCCCATCAGCCCCTGCCCCAGTGAGCTTACAATCTAAGGTCCCTATCACATTCCCATCAGTCCCTGCCCCAGTGAGCTTACAGTCTAAAGTGCCTATCCCATTCCCATCAGTCCCTGCCCCAGTGAGCTTACAGTCTAAAGTGCCTATCTCATTCCCATCAGTCCCTGCCCCAGTGAGCTTACAATCTAAGGCCTCTATCCCATTCCCATCAGTCCCTGCCCCAGTGAGCTTACAATCTAAGGTCCCTATCACATTCCCATCAGTCCCTGCCCCAGTGAGCTTACAATTTAAGGTCCCTACTCCATTCCCATCAGTCCCTGCCCTAGTGAGCTTACAATCTAAGGTCCCTATCACATTCCCATCAGTCCCTGCCCCAGTGAGCTTACAATCTAAGGTCCCTATCCCATTCCCATCAGTCCCTGCCCCAGTGGAGCTTACAATCTAAGGTCCATATCACATTCCCATCAGTCCCTGTCCCAGTGAGCTTACAATCTAAGGTCCATATCACATTCCCATTAGCCCCTGCCCCAGTGAGCTTACAATCTAAGGTCCCTATCACATTCCCATCAGTCCCTGCCCCAGTGAGCTTACAATCTAAGGTCCCTATCCCATTCCCATCAGTCCCTGCCCCAGTGAGCTTACAATCTAAGGTCCCTATCCCATTCCCATCAGTCCCTGCCCCAGTGGAGCTTACAATCTAAGGTCCATATCACATTCCCATCAGTCCCTGTCCCAGTGAGCTTACAATCTAAGGTCCATATCACATTCCCATTAGCCCCTGCCCCAGTGAGCTTACAATCTAAGGTCCCTATCACATTCCCATCAGTCCCTGCCCCAGTGAGCTTACAATCTAAGGTCCCTATCCCATTCCCATCAGTCCCTGCCCCAGTGGAGCTTACAATCTAAGGTCCATATCACATTCCCATCAGTCCCTGTCCCAGTGAGCTTACAATCTAAGGTCCATATCACATTCCCATTAGCCCCTGCCCCAGTGAGCTTACAATCTAAGGTCCCTATCACATTCCCATCAGTCCCTGCCCCAGTGGAGCTTACAATCTAAGGTTCCTATCCCATTCCCATCAGTCCCTGCCCCAGTGAGCTTACAATCTAAGGTCCCTATCCCATTCCCATCAGTCCCTGCCCCAGTGGAGCTTACAATCTAAGGTCCATATCACATTCCCATCAGTCCCTGTCCCAGTGAGCTTACAATCTAAGGTCCATATCACATTCCCATTAGCCCCTGCCCCAGTGAGCTTACAATCTAAGGTCCCTATCACATTCCCATCAGTCCCTGCCCCAGTGAGCTTACAATCTAAGGTCCCTATCCCATTCCCATCAGTCCCTGCCCCAGTGGAGCTTACAATCTAAGGTCCATATCACATTCCCATCAGTCCCTGTCCCAGTGAGCTTACAATCTAAGGTCCATATCACATTCCCATTAGCCCCTGCCCCAGTGAGCTTACAATCTAAGGTCCCTATCACATTCCCATCAGTCCCTGCCCCAGTGGAGCTTACAATCTAAGGTTCCTATCCCATTCCCATCAGTCCCTGCCCCAGTGAGCTTACAATCTAAGGTCCCTATCACATTCCCATCAGTCCCTGCCGCAGTGGAGTTTACAATATAAGGTCCCTATCACATTCCCATCAGTCCCTGCCCCAGTGAGCTTACAATCTAAGGTCCCTATCACATTCCCATCAGTCCCTGCCCCAGTGAGCTTACAATCTAAGGTCCCTATCACATTCCCATCAGTCCCTGCCCCAGTGAGCTTACAATATAAGGTCCCTATCACATTCCCATCAGTCCCTGCCCCAGTGAGCTTACAATCTAAGGTCCCTATCACATTCCCATCAGTCCCTGCCGCAGTGGAGTTTACAATATAAGGTCCCTATCACATTCACACATACACTAGGGTCAGCTAATAAAGCTGCCCTTTATGTTATTAGACTCTTTGAAAATTAGAGAGTCAGCTACTATTAATGTCAATGCACTGCCTGCATAGACAGTTAACCCTAGGACCACTGAGACTGATTTTCAAGATTGATATTGGCACTGTAAATCTGCTCTTATATAAACCAGTTACATATTTAGCTTTACCAAGTTGTCACATAATATGTGTAGGACTCTAGATGCTGAATGAGTACTTACAGAATCCTAAATATCCTATGTATAGATATATATATATATATATGATATAAAAATATACATATAAAAATGATATAGTCCTTATGGATGTAATGCCATTGGGAAATAGCAATTTTATAATTTTTTTCTGTATTACCCATAATATTTATATTCTTTATCGGATAACCATGCAGTATGTGATACTTGCCAGAAGGGGGCAGATCTGCATCACACATTGCCAAACCTGCACTTATTATTGCACTAACCCAGTGTATGAAAATACAAGAGTATGAACCTACAAATGACAGACTAATGATACTGCTGAGACAGGAGTAGTGTATGGACATAGTTGGCTCACAGTGTGTTCTAAGATAAATACTCATGTACCAATCATGTGCTTCCCCCGGGGATCTATGTATGTACATTATGCTTGCACCCTCAGGGCAGGGTTGGACTAAAGAACAGGCCCCAGGATGGAAAAATAGGAGCAGGGTTTGGGTTAGTGGCGGCTTTACATTCCTCTCCTACAATGTGCGATATATTTATATCATATATATTTGATCAATACCCTATTATTCCTCAAATCAGACCCAAGCTGTTCAACTTGAAAATATGGGGTCTATTAGGAAAGCAGAAATGTATATTTCCCGCTGTGCTACCTCCATCCAGCAGGTGGGGCTGTATTATTCTCATGTCAGTTCTTTATTGCTAGTTGAAGATATGTGACAGGGCAGGTATGTGTGTGTATACTACATGGGTAGGTTGTTGAGCAGTACACAATAGATTAGATGTTAATCTGTCTCTGTGCAGACGAAGGTTATCTCTATAAACAAATGATACGGTGATAGCATGTTTAATATTTTAGACCAAACCTTTAAACGCAAAGGGGAGGCTGACACAAATACCTGCTCTCGTGACAATGAAGTTAGTGAGAAATGAAAAGTGACATTTCTCTGCTAGTTCTAAGATGTTCCTTTGCTCAGAAAATTAATTTTCTGCAAGTTGAAGCCAGTTAGCCACATTGGCCAGCAGGTGGCGCTGCTGTTTCAGACTCATATAACTGCTTTTATCTTGAAATAAAAAAAAAATTTAAACAAAAACATTGCAAAAGTGCATGGAAAAGTGTTATAAGCAATCTTACACACTCAGTTGAGGGCTTGCACAGAATAACATATACAGAGATTCAATAAATACAATGTAATGGAAATATTACTTATACTGCTGGGGGATTCGAACACAATATATACGGTTTACCCATAAACACACTTTGGATAGGAGACTGTTCTCACTTAGTCCCCTCGTTATTATAGCAAACTGATACAGTATTCCCATAATCACCCTCTAATTATTATGGCTAAAGGACATAGTCTTCCCATTATTCCCCTCTCACTGTCGGCTAACAGATAGGAAGATAATGAAGAAAGTAACCAGATGGTAATTATGTACGCCTGTACTAGATTTGTGGCCTGGGGGGGGGGTATCCAAGAGTGGTACTTAGAGGAGAAGGAAAGGTAAAAACCAAGTAAGCATTATCAGAAAATTCAATGTAAATACAGCCATAAGCACATTCTGCTCTCGGAAAAATCCTTCAGGGCACAGGCTGGAGTCTGCTCAGTTTACTCCTTTCTCAATTCTCCTGCTCCCCCTCCCAACTGTGCTGTATTGAGCTACCAGCAGGCAGAGCTGCAGCAGGAAACTACGGAGACCAGGCTAAAATGGCAGCTGCTATCTTAAACAAACAGAGGGAGCTTCTAGGGCTGGTTACATAGGTATGGTAAAGCTTTCTGCAGAATAGTTATAGCGTTCTATGTGAAAATACCTTTCCTTCTCCTTTAAGTGGGATGTACTGCAGCATATATATATATATATATATATATATAGACAGCCAGTTGGTGCACACCACTAACAATGATTATACCTGGGTGCAAGAGCAAATATAGTACAATAAGTTAGTACAATATAAATATAAAACATTACAGACCTCAACATATATGTATATATAAATATATATATTTGGTCATGTACTTATTGAAAACAAATGATCCAATAACTTATCTGTGTATGGCAAAAGTAAGGAATTTAAGTCCATTCCTCCATACAGAAGAGCTTCAGCTCCTGGATGTTGGTGGGTTCCTCACATGAATCGCTCACAACATTTCCACTGGATTAAGATCAAGACTTTGACTTGGCCATTCCAGAACATTCAATGAGTTCTTCTTTGGTCTTTGGTAGAACCACTTGCGTGTTTACGATGGGTGTCTCGCTGCATGACTCGCTGTCTCTTGAGACTCAGTTCGCAGACAAATATCTTGACATTTTCCTTTAGAATTCTCTAGTATAGTTCAGAATTCTTTGTTCCATCAATGATGGCTAGCCGTCCAGGCCCAGATGCAGCCGCAAAACAGGCCCAAACCAGAACACTCCCACCACCATGTTTTACAGATACAGGGATAAAGTTCTTATGCTGGAATGCAGTGTTTTTCTTTCTCTATATGGAACGCTCTTCATTTAAATCAAAAAGTTCTATTTTGGCTTCATCTGTTCCCAAAACATTCTTTCCTTGTCCTTTCGGTTTGTCCACATGAACTGTAGATGGTCAGCAGTATTTCTGGGGGAGAGCAGTGGCTTTCTCCTTAATACGTTGCCATACACCATTGCTGTTCAGTGTTCTCCTGATGATGGACTCATAACAATCAACATTGGCCAATGTGAGACAGGCCTTCAGTTGCTTAGAAGTTACCCTGGGTTCCTATTAGACGCCTTGCAGTTGGAGTTATCTTTGATGGTCGACCACTGATGGGTAGGGTAAAAACGGTCTTGAATTTCCTCCATTTGTATGTAATCGGTCTGACTGTTGATTGGTGGAGTCCAAACTCTTTGGAGATAGTCTTGTAACCTTTTCTGAAGTCCTCAGTCACCTTCTTTGTTCGAACCATGATACCCATCCACAAATGTGTTGTATGTGTGATCAGGCTTTGCTGGACCCCCGTTCTTTAAATAAAACAGGGTCTCTCGCACACCTAATAGCAGGGTCGGACTGGGCAGCCGGGACACCAGGAAAAATCCCAGTGGGCTCAGGCTCTAGTGGGCCCCAGTGGCCCAGACCCGACCCTTTCCGATGCTCACCCTGCCTGACCTCTCCTCCCCTGACACGTTAAATTTACGCGCTCAGGGGAGGACTTCAGGTGGGCGGCCCTGCTCGGGGGGTTAGGGGGGCGGGGCGCGGGCACCTGCAGGGCCCCTGGGGCGGGATCCCCGGTGGGCCCTTCACCCCCCAGTCCGACCCTGCCTAATAGTCATCCCCATTAGCTGAAAACACCAGACTATCAACACCGACAATAGACTAATCCTAAGCATTCACTTTTGCCACACACAGATATAAGAACCACTGTACATTGTGCCAAATTTTAATGCCACCCCCGATATCTTATCAGAGGGATCATACATTGCAAAATAAGTTGGTTTCTTTTTATGTGAGATGTTCTTGTATATTCCTGAGACAGTTCCCATGGGAAGCAACATAAGGGAGTCATATCCTTATCTATACAAATATATTTTATATGTAATATTATTGCCCATTTGGTCTCCTATAAAGAAGAGACCACTATACCAGAATGTCATTAACAAACCAGTCTGCGGTAACAAATGGGAATAATAGATTGTCTGTTCCTAAACAATATATTAAGAACAAATAGATACTGACTTGAGATTTGTGGTTTTGGAATCGGTACAACCACTGGGAACGGGTGGGGAAAGTGATTTATTGCTCTCAAACTGCGAGGTGTGGCGGATCCACCGGTTGGCTCTCTAGGGAATCTGATTAATATGTGTATTTACTATGTGGAAGATTTATCAACGTACGATTGGGTCCAAATGGGAAAAATTCATTTTTTTTTGTGTATTTTCCACAATATTTTCATTAATTTCTGCAACTTTTTTGTGCTTTGAGTCAATTTGTGCGAAAAAATCGTATTTGTTGCATCTAAAGTTTTGGAATTGATTCAAGCTTCAGTATCGTGACTATCTTTTGGACAGGTTGGAGCTGCAGAGTGCCATTGAGCCCTATGGGAGACTTTCCTTGGGCCGGGTTGGAGCTGCAGAGTGCCATTGAGCCCTATGGGAGACTTTCCTTGGGCCGGGTTGGAGCTGCAGAGTGCCAATTGAGCCCTATGGGAGACTTTCCCTTGGGCCGGGTTGGAGCTGCAGAGTGCCATTGAGCCCTATGGGAGACTTTCCTTGGGCCGGTTGGAGCTGCAGAGTGCCATTGAGCCCTATGGGAGACTTTCCTTGGGCCGGGTTGGAGCTGCAGAGTGCCATTGAGCCCTATGGGAGACTTTCCTTGGGCCGGGTTGGAGCTGCAGAGTGCCATTGAGCCCTATGGGAGACTTTCCTTGGGCCGGGTTGGAGCTGCAGAGTGCCATTGAGCCCTATGGCCGGAGACTTTCCTTGGGCCGGGTTGGAGCTGCAGAGTGCCATTGAGCCCTATGGGAGACTTTCCTTGGGCCGGGTTGGAGCTGCAGAGTGCCATTGAGCCCTATGGGAGACTTTCCTTGGGCCGGGTTGGAGCTGCAGAGGTGCCATTGAGCCCTATGGGAGACTTTCCTTGGGCCGGGTTGGAGCTGCAGAGTGCCATTGAGCCCTATGGGGAGACTTTCCTTGGGCCGGGTTGGAGCTGCAGAGTGCCATTGAGCCCTATGGGAGACTTTCCCTTGGGCCGGGTTGGAGCTGCAGAGTGCCATTGAGCCCTATGGGAGGCTTTCCTTGGGCCGGGTTGGAGCTGCAGAGTGCCATTGAGCCCTATGGGAGACTTTCCTTGGGCCGGGTTGGAGCTGCAGAGGCCATTGAGCCCTAATGGGAGACTTCCTTGGGCCGGGTTGGAGCTGCAGAGTGCCAATTGAGCCCTATGGGAGACTTTCCTTGGGCCGGGTTGGAGCTGCAGAGTGCCCATTGGAGCTCCTGAGTGGGGAGAGACCTTGGTTCCTTGGGCCGGGTTGGAGCTGCAGAGTGCCATTGAGCCCTATGGGAGACTTTCCTTGGGCCGGGTTGGAGCTGCAGAGTGCCATTGAGCCCTATGGGAGACTTTCCTTGGGCCGGGTTGGAGCTGCAGAGTGCCATTGAGCCCTATGGGAGACTTTCCTTGGGCCGGGTTGGAGCTGCAGAGTGCCATTGAGCCCTATGGGAGACTTTCCTTGGGCCGGGTTGGAGCTGCAGAGTGCCATTCGATAAATCTATAAATCTGCCCCTATGTGTTAGGCTTTCCCACTGTTCTGGTATATTTGACTCACAGACCATAAGTGCCTAAACCCGGCAGGGAAGCCAGTCGCTATTATTTACGCATTTACGTTTTTACGGGCTGAAGTCACCGGCAGTGATGCTGACTAGCAGCCTACGTATAATCTCTATAAAGCCAATACGTTGGCACCATATAAAGTTCAGGAATACATGGATGAAATTCTAAGCCAACATATACCGGGCAAGTATTCTTACTAATCTCCAAATCCTCTGCATAACCAGTCCTTCTAGTCACACCAGATGATTAAATGTCGGAGAATCTGGCAAAGAACCGGCTACCTGGGAAGGTGGGTTAGCTTTATCTCCATGAGATGAACGTGTACATTTGTACAGAGGGATAATAAGGTTTTGGGTTATAATTGAAGCTTTTAATAATTGAATCACAAAATACAAAATGCAATTCAGCCGAATCCTTCAGGGTGGGTTTGGTACATCGGTTAAAAATCCCACCTCCTCAGCTTCCTACTCCCATCAGATCTGGGTGGGAGAGAAGTCCCAACTGGCTCCTAATTCCATAAAAACCTTTATGTAGACTGAACATATTAGATGTGCTTATATCATTCTGGGTTGTGGCCCTAGTGTTTGGAAAAGTCCAGATACCGGGGAGCTGGAAAAGGGGTCCAAGCCTAGGCCTGCATTAGAGCCCCCTCCTACTTTTAAAGGTATCCATATTCTTGGAAATACATTTTGAAAAAAGTCAAGTACTAGGGATTTGCAAGTTTTTGATGAGCGTAGGGACCCCCCCCACACTAAGCAATTTAGTTGAAAAAAAACCAAACAAAAAAGTCAATCCAAGCAGCCTGGGCAAAATCATATAAAACAACATAACTGAAAGAAATATGTGGGAGCAAAAACAAAGGAAAAACAATAAGCCCAATTGCCAGTGCCTATAAATATTTCCTTTCTGACCACGGAAACTCCCTGCGTTAGTCACTGCTCATTTACTCATTACTAATAACTAACCCCTTTTCCTACTACAAGGTATTCTATTTAACGCATAACAGTAGCTTTATATCCTCATTGCTCATAACAGGGATTTCATCCTCCTAAATATCTACAATAAGAACATGATATCATTTACTATCAGAATGTATAGTAAATACTGTACCCCCTACTGTAAATGATAAGGATATTAGCAGTCACTGAGGGGTTCTGTGCCCATATAAAGGCACAAGGCTGCAGGCTGAGTTATACAGGGAACTCTGAGTATCACTCATGTATTATAAAGGATAATGTACCCCCTACTGTAAATGATAAGGATATTAGCAGTCACTGAGGGGTTCTGTGCCCCCCATATAAAGGCACAAGGCTGCAGGCTGAGTTATACAGGGAACTCTGAGTATCACTCATGTATTATAAGGGATAATGTACCCCCTACTGTAAATGATAAGGATATTAGCAGTCACTGAGGGGTTCTGTGCCCATATAAAGGCACAAGGCTGCAGGCTGAGTTATACAGGGAACTCTGAGTATCACTCATGTATTATAAGGGATAATGTACCCCCTACTGTAAATGATAAGGATATTAGCAGTCACTGAGGGGTTCTGTGCCCCCCATATAAAGGCACAAGGCTGCAGGCTGAGTTATACAGGGAACTCTGAGTATCACTCATGTATTATAAGGGATAATGTACCCCCCACTGTAAATGATAAGGATATTAGCAGTCACTGAGGGGTTCTGTGCCCCATATAAAGGCACAAGGCTGCAGGCTGAGTTATACAGGGAACTCTGAGTATCACTCATGTATTATAAGGGATAATGTACCCCCTACTGTAAATGATAAGGATATTAGCAGTCACTGAGGGGTTCTGTGCCCCCCATATAAAGGCACAAGGCTGCAGGCTGAGTTATACAGGGAACTCTGAGTATCGCTCATGTATTATACGGGATAATGTACCCCCTACTGTAAATGATAAGGATATTAGCAGTCACTGAGGGGTTCTGTGCCCATATAAAGGCACAAGGCTGCAGGCTGAGTTATACAGGGAACTCTGAGTATCACTCATGTATTATAAGGGATAATGTACCCCCTACTGTAAATGATAAGGATATTAGCAGTCACTGAGGGGTTCTGTGCCCCCCATATAACGGCACAAGGCTGCAGGCTGAGTTATACAGGGAACCCTGAGTATCGCTCACGTATTATACGGGATAATGTACCCCCTACTGTAAATGATAAGGATATTAGCAGTCACTGAGGGGTTCTGTGCCCATATAAAGGCACAAGGCTGCAGGCTGAGTTATACAGGGAACTCTGAGTATCACTCACGTATTATACGGGATAATGTACCCCCTACTGTAAATGATAAGGATATTAGTCAGTCACTGAGGGGTTCTGTGCCCATATAAAGGCACAAGGCTGCAGGCTGAGTTATACAGGGAACTCTGAGTATCACTCATGTATTATAAGGGATAATGTACCCCCTACTGTAAATGATAAGGATATTAGCAGACACTGAGGGGTTCTGTGCCCATATAAAGGCACAAGGCTGCAGGCTGAGTTATACAGGGAACTGTGAGTATCACTCATGTATTATAAGGGATAATGTACCCCCTACTGTAAATGATAAGGATATTAGCAGTCACTGAGGGGTTCTGTGCCCATATAAAGGCACAAGGCTGCAGGTTGAGTTATACAGGGAACTCTGAGTATCACTCATGTATTATAAGGGATAATGTACCCCCTACTGTAAATGATAAGGATATTAGCAGTCACTGAGGGGTTCTTCAAATCTGACCCCACAGTTTGGGTACTATATAATATTTAAAAATAGCATTAGAGACAGTGGGGCTCATTAATAAACACTGGGCAAATTTGCACCTGGGCAGTATCCCATAGCAACCAATCAGTGATTAGCTATTTTATTGGCCAGCTGCTGGTAGAACAGCGAAAGCCAACATCTGGTTGGTTGCCATGGGATACAGCCCAGGTGCAAATTTGCCAACACTTCATAAATAGCCTCTCTCTTTTTGAAGAGATCCGTGACGGACACATGGGAAAATGCTTCAAGGTGACAGGTAACTATTGCTACAAACGGCGGGCAGATTAATACACAGCGATACTGAGTGACCCGGCCGCCCTGCCCAGTAAACCTAGCGCCATTCTATAGACTCGCACCGCCACACATTTACCAGTCACAACCTGCCCCCAAGCAGGACATACAAGAAATACTACGTGAACGCGCAGGAAGCGGGATCGCGCCCAGTCATGCTTCAGACAGCCAATGAGCGAATGGATTGGAGGCGTGGCCACGCGTCTTTGCGAACCCGCCCAGTTTCGGAATGTACCATGTAACGGCGTTAGGGGCGGGCCCGCTGCCTGTGAGAAGGGTAGTGACCGCCCAGAGCGGGAGGTGAGTGGAGGTGAGGTTTATGCTGGCCCCCGGATGATGGGCGGTTGAGTCGCTGAGCAGTCCGGTGTCTTGTCACCGGGATATGTCTCTGAAGCATTCTCTGGTCTAATCAGCGTCGGCTATGGAGCTTTTCCAGGCGAAGGACCACTACATCCTGCAAAGAGGGGAGAGCGCCTTGTGGTGTAGCCGCCAGGACGGGTCCCTGACCAGCAGAGCGGGTGAGTGTGGGGCTGGGAGCGGGCACTGGCAAGCCTGGGAGTCAGTGTGGGGATGGGAGCGGGCACTGGCAAGCCTGGGAGTCAGTGTGGGGATGGGAGCGGGCACTGGCAAGCCTGGGAGTCAGTGTGGGGATGGGAGCGGGCACTGGCAAGCCTGGGAGTCAGTGTGGGGATGGGAGCGGGCACTGGCAAGCCTGGGAGTCAGTGTGGGGATGGGAGCGGGCACTGGCAAGCCTGGGAGTCAGTGTGGGGATGGGAGCGGGCACTGGCAAGCCTGGGAGTCAGTGTGGGGATGGGAGCGGGCACTGGCAAGCCTGGGAGTCAGTGTGGGGATGGGAGCGGGCACTGCAAGCCTGGGAGTCAGTGTGGGGATGGGAGCGGGCACTGGCAAGCCTGGGAGTCAGTGTGGGGATGGGAGCGGGCACTGGCAAGCCTGGGAGTCAGTGTGGGGATGGGAGCGGGCACTGGCAAGCCTGGGGAGTCAGTGTGGGGATGGGAGCGGGCACTGGCAGCCTGGGAGTCAGTGTGGGGATGGGAGCGGGCACTGGCAAGCCTGGGAGTCAGTGTGGGGATGGGAGCGGGCACTGGCAAGCCTGGGAGTCAGTGTGGGGCTGGGAGCGGGCACTGGCAAGCCTGGGAGTCCAGTGTGGGGATGGGAGCGGGCACTGGCAAGCCTGGGAGTCAGTGTGGGGATGGGAGCGGGCACTGGCAAGCCTGGGAGTCAGTGTGGGGATGGGAGCGGGCACTGGCAAGCCTGGGAGTCAGTGTGGGGCTGGGAGCGGGCACTGGCAAGCCTGGGAGTCAGTGTGGGGCTGGGAGCGGGCACTGGCAAGCCTGGGAGTCAGTGTGGGGCTGGGAGCGGGCACTGGCAAGCCTGGGAGTCAGTGGGTGGGGGGCCTGGCAAGCTGGGAGTCAGGGGGGCGGGCACTGGCAAGCCTGGGAGTCAGTGTGGGGATGGGAGCGGGCACTGGCAAGCCTGGGAGTCAGTGTGGGGATGGGAGCGGGCACTGGCAAGCCTGGGAGTCAGTGTGGGGATGGGAGCGGGCACTGGCAAGCCTGGGAGTCAGTGTGGGGATGGGAGCGGGCACTGGCAAGCCTGGGAGTCAGTGTGGGGATGGGAGCGGGCACTGGCAAGCCTGGGAGTCAGTGTGGGGATGGGAGCGGGCACTGGCAAGCCTGGGAGTCAGTGTGGGGATGGGAGCGGGCACTGGCAAGCCTGGGAGTCAGTGTGGGGCTGGGAGCGGGCACTGGCAAGCCTGGGAGTCAGTGTGGGGATGGGAGCGGGCACTGGCAAGCCTGGGAGTCAGTGTGGGGCTGGGAGCGGGCACTGGCAAGCCTGGGAGTCAGTGTGGGGATGGGAGCGGGCACTGGCAAGCCTGGGAGTCAGTGTGGGGCTGGGAGCGGGCACTGGCAAGCCTGGGAGTCAGTGTGGGGATGGGAGCGGGCACTGGCAAGCCTGGGAGTCAGTGTGGGGCTGGGAGCGGGCACTGGCAAGCCTGGGAGTCAGTGTGGGGCTGGGAGCGGGCACTGGCAAGCCTGGGAGTCAGTGTGGGGATGGGAGCGGGCACTGGCAAGCCTGGGAGTCAGTGTGGGGCTGGGAGCGGGCACTGGCAAGCCTGGGAGTCAGTGTGGGGATGGGAGCGGGCACTGGCAAGCCTGGGAGTCAGTGTGGGGATGGGAGCGGGCACTGGCAAGCCTGGGAGTCAGTGTGGGGATGGGAGCGGGCACTGGCAAGCCTGGGAGTCAGTGTGGGGCTGGGAGCGGGCACTGGCAAGCCTGGGAGTCAGTGTGGGGATGGGAGCGGGCACTGGCAAGCCTGGGAGTCAGTGTGGGGATGGGAGCGGGCACTGGCAAGCCTGGGAGTCAGTGTGGGGATGGGAGCGGGCACTGGCAAGCCTGGGAGTCAGTGTGGGGCTGGGAGCGGGCACTGGCAAGCCTGGGAGTCAGTGTGGGGATGGGAGCGGGCACTGGCAAGCCTGGGAGTCAGTGTGGGGATGGGAGCGGGCACTGGCAAGCCTGGGAGTCAGTGTGGGGATGGGAGCGGGCACTGGCAAGCCTGGGAGTCAGTGTGGGCCGGGCTGGGAGCGGGCACTGGCAAGCCTGGGAGTCAGTGTGGGGATGGGAGCGGGCACTGGCAAGCCTGGGAGTCAGTGTGGGGATGGGAGCGGGCACTGGCAAGCCTGGAGTCAGTGTGGGGATGGGAGCGGGCACTGGCAAGCCTGGGAGTCAGTGTGGGGATGGGAGCGGGCACTGGCAAGCCTGGGAGTCAGTGTGGGGATGGGAGCGGGCACTGGCAACTGGGCCTGGGAGTCAGTGTGGGGATGGGAGTGGGCACTGGCAAGCCTGGGAGTCAGTGTGGGGATGGGAGCGGGCACTGGCAAGCCTGGGAGTCAGTGTGGGGATGGGAGCGGGCACTGGCAAGCCTGGGAGTGTGGGGCTGGAGTGCACTGGCAAGCCTGGGAGTCAGTGTGGGGCTGGGAGCGGGCACTGGCAAGCCTGGGAGTCAGTGTGGGGGGAGTGGGCACTGGCAAGCTGGGAGTCAGTGTGGGGCTGGGAGCGGGCAAGTCAGTGTGGGGGGGACTGACTGGGCTAGGGGGGCAATGGGGCAGCTTGTATTGCTGGAGAGATAGGGCACGGTGACTGGGCTGGTGGGGCAGAGAGGGCACGGTGACTGGGCTGGTGGGGCAGAGAGGGCACGGTGACTGGGCTGGTGGGGCAGAGAGGGCACGGTGACTGGGCTGGTGGGGCAGAGAGGGCACGGTGACTGGGCTGGTGGGGCAGAGAGGGCACGGTGACTGGGCTGGTGGGGCAGAGAAGTAGAATGGGAGTTTGATGCTAAAGAGGCAGAGTTTGGCTTGTGCACCAGTAGGCAGGGCAGTGGGGGGCATAGAGGGCAGTTTTAGTTGGGGGGAATGAGACTGGACAGGGTTTGTGAATGCAAGGGTGGCTGCCAGATAGGCTGGGATAGAATGCATTCTGAAGTATTTTGGGCTAATTTGGCTGAGATGGTGAAGTCTAGAGGGCATCTTCATGGGAGATAGGGCAGCCTGACCTGTTAGGGCAGAGAGAACATACTGGGCATGAAAGCCGGACTGGAATTGGAGAGTGTGAGGGAGGACTTGACTGGGAAGTGGGTCAGGGCTGGAAGGCTACCATGTCGGGCTAGTTCATACAATATATGTCCTGGGGGGGCTTAGAGTAACGGCATAGTGAAATGCTATAACTGGGAGGCAGAGTAGCCAGAGCAGGAGTGAGGGGACTGCACACAGGCCAGATTTTCTTAAACCTTTTAAGAACAACCACAATTAAATGTAAATAAAAACAAATATTTTTGTATTTTAGCTTCAATATATACACAGTTTATGTTAGAGAGAAGTGGAACATCCTATACATGTCTGAAAGAAAGAGTTTATAGAGAGAGAGACACTCCTGTGCCAATTAGGCCAGTGTCTGACAATGAGTTATAATAAGAGAGTATTCTATACCAGTGACAGAGAGAAAGCAGGCCATGCCAGTAAAGGATGAAGTGAGACAGAGGGAGCTGTCTGTGCTAATAAAGAGAGCAGTCTGTGTTAATGAAGTCTAAAGAAAGAGAGGTAGAGAGAAGTCTAGAGAGAGAGCCATCTGTGCCAATGATGGCTAAAAAGAGAGTGAGAGAGCTGTCTGTGCCAGTAAAGTCTAAAGAAAGTGAGAGAGAGCAATCTGTGCCAATGATGGCTAAAGAGAGAGAGCTGTCTGTGCCAATGAAGGCTAAAGAGAGAGAGCTGTCTGTGCCAATTAAGGCTAGAGAGAGAGAGACGTCTGTGCCAGTTAAGGCTAGTGAAAGAGAGCAATCTGTGCCAATGAAGGCTAAACAGAGAGAGAGAGAGCTGTCTGTGCCAATGAAGGCTAAAGAAAGAGAGAGCTGTCTGTTCCAGTGGAGGCAAAATAGTTCTCTCTTTCTCTTTATCCTCCACTGGCACAGACTGCTCTCTCTCTTTAGCCTTCATTTGCACAGACAGCTCTTTCTCTTTAGCCTTAATTGGCACAGACTGCTCTCTCTTTCTTTAGCCTTCATTGGCACAGACAGCTCTCTCTTTCTTTAGCCTTCATTGGCACAGACTGCTCTCTCTTTTGCCTTCATTGGCACAGACTGCTCTCTCTTTCTTTAGCCTTCATTGGCACAGACTGCTCTCTCTTTCTTTAGCCTTCATTGGCACAGACTGCTCTCTCTCTCTTTAGCCTTCATTGGCACAGACTGCTCTCTCTCTCTTTAGCCTTCATTGGCACAGACTGCTCTCTCTCTCTTTAGCCTTCATTGGCACAGACTGCTCTCTCTTTTGCCTTCATTGGCACAGACTGCTCTCTCTTTCTTTAGCCTTCATTGGCACAGACTGCTCTCTCTTTCTTTAGCCTTCATTGGCACAGACTGCTCTCTCTTTCTTTAGCCTTCATTGGCACAGACTGCTCTCTCTTTCTTTAGCCTTCATTGGCACAGACAGCTCTCTCTTTCTTTAGCCTTCATTGGCACAGACTGCTCTCTCTTTCTTTAGCCTTCATTGGCACAGACTGCTCTCTCTTTCTTTAGCCTTCATTGGCACAGACAGCTCTCTCTTTCTTTAGCCTTCATTGGCACAGACTGCTCTCTCTTTCTTTAGCCTTCATTGGCACAGACTGCTCTCTCTGCTAAACACACACACAGAGACAATTATCAGTAAATGATCAGCATTGTCTATGTTAGTGGCTGCTACTAGTAGCTCCATGTGTCTTTACCCTTAGGGTGAAGACACAGTAAGCTACTAGTAGCAGCTTCTTTTTCATGGCTACTAAACGCCAGAAAATCCCCTGCCATAGACAATACTGAGAATTGCCTCTGCTAAAACACACGTAGGGACAGTTATCAGTAAAGGTCCCCATACACGGGCCGATTATAGCTGCCGATATGGGTCCCTTGGACAGATTCGGCAGCTTATCGGCCCGTGTATGGGCACTACCGATGGGCCTGGCCGACCGATATCTGGCCTGAAATTGGCCAGATATCGATCGGCCAGGTTAGAAAATCCAGTTGGATCGGGGATCACATTGGCTTGTTGATGCGGTCCCCGAACCGACTGCCCCATTGCCGCGTGCAGAATTAGATCGTTTTCCCCCAGGGCCAAACGATCGAATTCACCTACATGCCTCCCCGATATCGCCACCCGTAGGTGGAAATATCGGGTGAAGATCCGCTCGCTTGGCGACATCGCCAAGCGAGCGGATCTGCCCATGTATGGCCAGCTTTAATGATCAGCATTGTCTGTTTCTGTAGCCGTGACAAGTAGCTGCTACTAGTAGCTCTGTGTGTCTTCACCCTAAAGGTGCACACTCCCTCGCTTGGTACTGGGACTTGCTTGGGGCTGACAATGCACTTTTCTTGTGTTTTTGTTGTTGCGGAAGGTTATTGGAAACAGAGCCATGCTTCACTGTCTGTGTAAGAGAATACGTCCATATACACTGAGGCTGAAACCGAAGAGATACCGGCGTATCAAGTTCAGCCTATGTCTCATCAGCTTTGTATTTATCCAGAAAGAGAGAAAAACTGTTATTGGGAAATCATATTTTGTTGCTTTTTTTGTTTTTGAACAGCACCAATTAGGGGGGAAGTTTAGAGGGTTTAAGGTGGTTCTGGAGGGGACGTCTCTGTATTGGGCCACAGTATTGGTTCTCTCTTAAATCTTGAATTCCAGCTCAGGACCCAAGATTTCTATTTGTTATGGTTGTCAGAAGAAAATTTCACAGTATTAAAAAGGATAGTGGAATGGCAGCGTGACTGTACAAAAGTGGGGGTGTGTGGGGCTTAAGAGTGTTACCCCAATGTTTCTATATATCTGTAACCTTGTTATGGGCTAAGGGGGCCCAGCCTGAAGGCCAGTTAGGGGGAGATTTGGGGTGAGTGCTTATTTGTGCCCTGGGTACCCCTGGAACTATAGCGGGGTGACTGTTACCCCAATGTTTCTATATATCTGTAACCTTGTTATGGGCTAAGGGGGCCCAGCCTGAAGGCCAGTTAGGGGGGGATTTGGGGTGAGTGCTTATTTGTGCCCTGGGTACCCCTGGAACTATAGCAGGGTGACTGTTACCCCAATGTTTCTATATATCTGTAACCTTGTTATGGGCTAAGGGGGCCCAGCCTGAAGGCCAGTTAGGGGGGATTTGGGGTGAGTGCTTATTTGTGCCCTGGGTACCCCTGGAACTATAGCAGGGTGACTGTTACCCCAATGTTTCTATATATCTGTAACCTTGTTATGGCTAAGGGGGCCCAGCCTGAAGGCCAGTTAGGGGGGGATTTGGGGTGAGTGCTTATTTGTGCCCTGGGTACCCCTGGAACTATAGCAGGGTGACTGTTACCCCAATGTTTCTATATATCTGTAACCTTGTTATGGGCTAAGGGGGCCCAGCCTGAAGGCCAGTTAGGGGGGGATTTGGGTTGAGTGCTTATTTGTGCCCTGGGTACCCCTGGAACTATAGCGGGGTGACTGTTACCCCAATGTTTCTATATATCTGTAACCTTGTTATGGGCTAAGTGGGCCCAGCCTGAAGGCCAGTTAGGGGGGGATTTGGGGTGAGTGCTTATTTGTGCCCTGGGTACCCCTGGAACTATAGCAGGGTGACTGTTACCCCAATGTTTCTATATATCTGTAACCTTGTTATGGGCTAAGGGGGCCCAGCCTGAAGGCCAGTTAGGGGGGGATTTGGGGTGAGTGCTTATTTGTGCCCTGGGTACCCCTGGAACTATAGCAGGGTGACTGTTACCCCAATGTTTCTATATATCTGTAACCTTGTTATGGGCTAAGGGGGCCCAGCCTGAAGGCCAGTTAGGGGGGATTTGGGGTGAGTGCTTATTTGTGCCCTGGGTACCCCTGGAACTATAGCGGGGTGACTGTTACCCCAATGTTTCTATATATCTGTAACCTTGTTATGGGCTAAGGGGGCCCAGCCTGAAGGCCAGTTAGGGGGGGATTTGGGGTGAGTGCTTATTTGTGCCCTGGTGCCCCTGGAACTATAGCGGGGTGACTGTTACCCCAATGTTTCTGTATATCTGTAACCTTGTTATGAGCTAAGGGGAGCTTGAGATTTGTGTATGTTATTTGTACTGGTGCAGTAATACACATTGCCGGTTTGATGCATTTCAGCTGAAACATTTTGTGTGATTATTGCTTTGTACAGTTCCACACAGTTACGAAAATAACCCCTGACTGCTCTGCAGCTCCATGAGTATAGGCAAATGTTGGTTAATGCCACAGGGAGCATTCCTACAAAGGCATTTGCTTCTGCCAGGGTCATGTTTTGTGTTCCTATACTTGGGCTGTGCCTAGAGCTAGATGGCCAAACACAGCCTCATATCTTTGCAACTAATCACGTTTCTTATGGACTAGATTATATTCCACCCGTATCTACCCATAGTCTGCCAAACAAGATAAAGGTGGCCATACACGCCTTGCCAAATGAGCGGATCTTCTTCCAATATCCCCACCTACGGCCCTGGGGCCAAACGATCGAATTAGAACGACGGGTATAGGTGTCCGTCGGTTCCGACTAAACTTCAAACCTGCCCGATCGAGATCTGGCCAATTTCAGGCCAGATGTCGGTCGGGCAGGCCTGTTGCTAGTGCCGATAAGCTTCCGAATCTGTCTAAGGGACCAATATTGGCAGCTAGAATCGGCCCGTGTATGGCCACCTTTACATAGTTTTGGGTCAGGGCCCTTCTCTCCCTTTGAGGGTTTGGGATGGTAAATCTTTCCAACAGGACCATCTCTTGCTTCTATAGTCCAGGCATATGATTTTGTCTAGCAGGACCCTCCCAATCCTCTTTGTCTTCTCGGCACATCATTTTTTTCCCAATTCCTTCACTTTCTTTCATTATCTGGCAAATGCTTCTTTACAGGTCGACCCCCCATTTTTGTCATTTCTAATATCTGGGTGTGAAGCTGTTTTTAAACAGGGCTCCCTTTCTTTCCTCCAGTTTCTGGGTGCATACATTTTCCCTACTGCCCCCCATATTTATGCTTTCAGTCTTTGGGCAGATATAGCAGGAACCCATTCCAATGTGTAGGTAGATGGTTCTAGCACGGAGGCCCCCAACCTTTTTTATCCATGATCCACATTCAAATGTAAAAACAGTCGGGGAGCAACACAAGCATAAAAAGTTACTGGTGGTGTCAAATAAGGCTAATGCCACACGTAGTGTATGGAGTGTATTTTCGGCAAGACAAAAAACGCTTGCCGAGAATACGCTCCATATGCTCTAAAATGCCCCTACCTCTGCATGCGCCCGAGCGTATTTCATTCATTCGGGTGCAGGCACCGGTAGGAGCGTATGGCGCTATTTTCTGGTTGCCGAAAACATTCGCCACACACGAAGGGGCCCGTTCGTTAACGTACGATGGGTACAATTACAAAAATATAGTATTTTTTCTAAAGTTTAGAACTGTTCGTACCGTTAACGATAATATCTTAAAAATTCCGCCACTTTTTGCGTTTTGTATAAATTCTTACGCAAAAGTCGTACCTTTTGCAATGACTATGGATTTCGGAATTCATTCAAGCTTTGGTATCGTGACTATCTTTTGGCCCGGTTATCATGCATTGAAGTTTCAAAGTCAGAAAGGTTTTCGCGCCGTTTACGATCGTTCGAGTACAAAAATTGGATCACAACCACGATATTTTCATAGAAGCACGACGCGTATTTTCGCACAGTTTACACACATCAGAAATTATCGTTATTTGCCAGTCCTGCTTAAAAACATTCCGAAATTCGGACTTTAATGAATGGGCCCCTATGTGATTGCCTATTTGGTAGCCCCTATGTGGGCTGGCACCCTACCGTAGACTCTTTTTGGCAGTACACCTGTTTTTATGCAACAAAACATGGCAGGAATTGGAGGCCACTAGAAGCAACATCCAAGGGGTTGGTGAGCAACATGTTGCCCCTGGTTGGGGACCAGTGTTCTAGCAGGACCCCCTGCTTCCAGTGTCGGGCTACATAGCTATTTCCAGCAGGTTCTCCTCCCTCTCTCAGTTCTACAGTACATTCTGGGCAGACAGCGCCATAAAGCAGGACCTCTGGCCTCTTGTTTTCGTTTGTAGCAGAAAAAGTTGGCATGCCATAAATAAAGCTGACTAACAGCAATGACATTTCCTGGTCCTTTCCCTGCCAGGGGGTGACGTTACCACTCGGCACTTTATGAAAGTGACTCAATGCTCCTCCTGCCGATGTCAAATGGGAGGCAGGTACGTTCTTGCCCAGCCAGTTTTCCGCCCCAGCGTTGCACATCTTTAATAATTCCTAGTAATGCACAAAGGGGAAACAACATTTATATTATTCCGCACCACATAATAATGTCGGCGGCTTTCCATGCTGATTGCAATAGGCCGTCCTTCAGTGGTGCCACTTTTTTACTTTTTACTGCTATGGACAGGATTTGCCATCTACAAAAGATTAAAGGGGTGGTTTACCTTTAAGTTAACTCTTATATGTTATAGAATGGCCAATTCCAAGCAGCTTTTGAATTGGTCTTCATTATTTTTTTTATTTTTTTTTATAATTTTTGAATAATTTGCCCTCTTCTCTTAAAAAACTAAGAAAGCTTTATCAGAAAGGTCTATGTAAATACAGCCATAAGCACTCACAGAAAGTCCTCTATCAAAAGAAACAGGATTTCTTGTCTTTGTTTTCCTGTGCCAGAGACACGCAGCTCTCTCCTCTCTCCCACCTCCCTCAAGAATGCTAAGAACTCCCTCCCCCCTTAGGAATGTGGATCTAAGCCAATCAGCAGGAAGCTTCCTCATAGTCTTACTAACTGAGCATGTACACCGGTCTTGGTGCAGGAGTGAGGCATTATGGGAGCTTTCTTTACACAGCTTGGCGTTTTTTCTCCGTGTTTGGCTTCTGATCTTCTGAACAGGTGAAATATGGGCAGGTATGCCTGCAGCTTGAGATTAACTCTTTATTAGCCTTTCCTTCTCCTTTAACTCTTTGCAGCTTTCAAATGGGGGTCATTGACCCCGGCAGCCACAAACCCTATTGCTCTGTGAGGCTCCAGTTTTATTGTAATAGTTACTTTTTTATTACTTATTTTTCTCTTCAGATCCTCTTCCTATTATTATATATTTTTTAATCAGTTTCTCATTTAAACCACTCCCCGGTTGCTTAAACCATAGCAACCAGATAAGCGCTGATATTCCAAACGGGAGAGCTGCTGAACAAGAAGTCAAATAGTTTAAAAAAAACCAGAAAAACACAAATAATAGATAATTAAGACCAAATTGTCTCCGTATATTACTCTCTACATCATATTAAAAGTCAACCTAAAGATGAACATCCCCTTTAAAAGGCTGGACTGCAGCCTAAATGACTCTTGGACTGTCTCCCAGAAATAACATGATACTGCCCAAAAGAATCAACACTTTCCCCCATAAACCAATGGGGAGTCATTGGCCAACAGGATTTTTTTCAGACTTTTACGTTGCATGAATGGATCGCTGTAGGCTCCATGCACTGAGTGTTGGTCAGCCATTATTGGACTTGGCAACCATCTCCGTCTGTAGGTGGCCATACACTATAAGATGTGGTCGTTTGGTGAGGCAAGGACCCCGTCAATGAGCCAGTGTGGTCTTCAATCTGATGGGAAAATCAAACCTGACCAATTTTTGGCCACGTATAAGTCAGGTTGACCTCTCAGAGGGCCCCATAGATGGGCAGATAAGCTGCCGAATCAGTCTGAAGGGCCTTGTATGGCCCCCTTATGTGTGGCACGCTCCCATTCACTTCCCTTTGTTTCATTTTCATCTACATCTACCTTGCTGCTTCAGCTCTATGAGACCTCTGTGAGTGCACTCACCACAATGAGGCTTTTTGACTCCCGTGACTCAGCATTAGCTATAATTATACCAGCGAGTGTCAATGATCAGGGCAATAGGGCACCTGTTTATATTGCTTTGTATGATACAGTGGTGTCAGTTCTTTCTCAGGAAGATTAGTAGGATAAATTTAGTATGTTATAGAATGGCCAATTCTAAGCAACTTTTCAATTGGTCTTCATTATTTTTATAGGTTTTTACTTCTTTTTTTGACTTGCTTTCAGAAGGGGGTCATTGAAAAAAAAACTATAACTGTTATTGTTAATTTTTATAGCTTTTGTTTCTATTTAGGCCCTTTCCTTTTTATAAATCAGTTTCTCATTTAAACCAGTCCGTGGTTACTAATGTAATTTGGACCCTAGCAACCGGATAGCAGCTGAAACTCCAAACTGGAGAGCTGCTGAACAAAAAGTGAAAGAACTAAAACTTCAAATATATGTATATTTAATTCTATAGTGTTACCTGTGCCCGCAGCCTGGTTGGATGGTGGTAGTGGGCTTTGGGGACTGGAGTTAAGTGGAACATATATATTTTCTGCTTAATAGTAGTATATATATTCCATGTATTACCCAGTCCTATGGTTACTGCTAGAGAGACATATCTTATTGACCTCATTGCAACAGAACAAGAGTTTCATAAATATACTGTTGAGATAGACTACATGGGAACTATCTATCTATCCATCTATCAATTATCTCGCTTTGTTATCTATTTTTCTATCCATTTATCTATCTATTATTTATTGACTCTCTGTTATCTATCTATCCATTTATATCTATCTGTCTATAATGTATTATCTTTCTATTATCTATCTTTCTATCCATTTATATCTATCATGTATTCTATCTCTATTATCTATCTTTCTATCCATCCATTTATATCTATCATCTATATATCTATCTATCATGTATTAGCTCTCTCTATTATCTATCTTTCTATAAATTTATATCTATCTATCTATCTATCTATCTCTATATCTATTGTGTTATCTCTCTATTATTTATCTATCTATCTATCTCTATCATCATCATCTGTCCATCTATATACCCACAACATTAGCAACACAAATAGAATTTATTTTAAAAGTGTGTTCTACCTATTTTAATTATACAAACTGTTTATTATAAAGTATTATAAATCTTTAATGCTTATTAAAGGGGATATTTACCTTTGATTCACTTTTAGTAGAATGTAAAGAGTGATATTCAGAGTCTTCGTTTTTTATTTGTTTTTTTTTTAATTATTTTACTATTTGCTCATGAGCTCTCTAGTTTGGAATTTTAGCTGTTATCTGGTTACTAAGTTCCAAATTGCCTTAGCAACCAGGCAGTTGCAATGAGAGACTGGAAGATGAATGGGAGGGGGTCTGAATAGAAAGAGAAGGAATAAAAAGTAACAATAACAATAAAACTGGAGCCTCACAGAGCAATAGTTTTTTGGCTGCCGGGGTCAGTGACCCCCCATTTGAAAGCTACAAGGAGTCTGAGGAAGTTGCCCTATTCATTGAGCTCATATTAAAGAATTACAACTTGTAAATTCTTAATTAATGTACATTGGACAGTTTCTTTGAATGACATTTCCTTTCATTCTTTGGGGGACACTTTCTCTCAGCGGAGGGAAGAGGCCTATTATTGGTCTGTAGCCAGCCCTGGGCATCAGCCAGACCGGCGATAGGCTCGTGGCCCCAGCCTCGGATTGTTCTTAGTTACTTATTGATTATTTCTGGGCTTCAGTCTGAGCAATATGGGAGTGACGCCAGTTTATTCCATCTAAAAAATCTAATTCAGACAGGGAAATCCAGTCCATTCGGATAGGCAGCCGCTGCATAGATTAGTATTTTTGTTTCCCGATATGCCCAACAGTGAGGAATCTATTGGCGGTCAGAGCAAGTGTCAGCGGATAATGAAATGTGCGTTATTAAAGGGGTAGTTCACCTTTAAGCTAAGTTTTAGAATGGCCAATTCTAAGCAACTTTTCAACTGGTCTTCATTATTTATTTGTTATAGTTTTTGAATTATTTGCTTTCATCTTTACAGCTTTTAAATGGGGGTCACTGACCCCGGCAGCCAAAACCTATTGCTCCATGAGACTCCAGTTTTATTGTTATTGCTACTTATTTTCTACTTAAGCCCTCTCCTAGTCATATAACAGTCTCTCATCCAAACCATTCTCTAGTTGCCAAGGTAACTTGGACCCTAGCAACCAAATAACTGCTGAAATTCCAAACTGAAGAGCTGCTAAACTGAACATTTTTATCTATGACTTGTTGGCTTTCTGGAAGGGAGTATTTTCAGTACTAATCAGTGTATGCAGTTTGGGCTGTAACGTGCGTGGCTTCTCTTGAGACTCCTAAAGGAATCATTATTTATTAGTGTACATACATACAGGTTTGCCACGTGATGTATTCCACGGCAACACATGGATTAAGTGATCTGTTGTTTTCCAATAGGTCTGTTTCCCCCGGGAATGGAGGTCATCACTGAATGCAATGAAAACTGATCTTGCCCAGTTTGATCTTTATTCCTATTGGTACAGACCCACGGCAAAACAAACATGAAATAGGGGGCAGTCCAGAAAGGCCAGAATTAAAATGAATGGATTTGACACTTGTATATGGCAGTCGGTGAAACCAGAACAGCAGAGGAGGGGCTAGAGCTGTAAGGGGCTTGTATATTAAAGGGACACTGCCATGATATTTATGGGCTACTTTTTATTTCTAAACTGTTACATAGCAAATAATTCCCTTTGCCATTTAACCTTTTATTCTTGAACCAACAAATGTATTTGTAGCTGTAATATTGGTGTGTAGGCGCCATCTCAGTGCCTTGTGCCTGAGTCTGAGCTTTCAGCCAGCGCTACACATTAGAACTGCTTTCAGCTAACCTATTGTTTCTCCTACTCCCATGTAACTGGAGGAGTCCCAAGCCGGACTTGGATTTCTTACTATTGAGTGCTATTCTGATACCTACTGGGAGCTGCTATCTTGCTCCCTTCCCATTGTTCTGCTGATGGGCTGCTGGGGGTGAGGGGGGGGGATATCACTCCAACTTGCATGAAAATTTAATAGTAGAGAAAACAAAAAGCAGTATTTTTTTGTGGCCAGTGTGCGTTTTTTTTTTTTGTTGGTTGCCGAGGTCAGTGACCCACCCCGACAACCAGACAGTATTTTCAGCTGTATAATAGAAGCAGCCAGTCTAATTATTAGAAAACCATGCAACAAAGTTGCTTAGGATGGATTCCTCTTTACTTTCACGGCGTTTGGGAGATTGTATTTGGCGAGTTTTTCTGATTGGGTTAAATGAATGGGCCATGTGACTAAGGTTGCCACCCTATACCAAGCAATATTTACTTGGTGGTGAATTTGTAATACCTTAAGGGCCGCCCCCTGGGGTCATAGGATTCCCAGTGCACACAAACAAGCCAAGGCACACATACATGCTAGGCCCCATCAGCCAATGAATGGACAGAGTTCTGCCTTTTGCTCCCACACTACTTCCTGTTACAGATAGAGCTGCATCACTTCCTGTCAGCTGATCTCTAAAGGAAGCACACAGCCCATCACTAAATGGCGGCTCAAGGGAAAGGCTGTAAAAGGGCAATATTTACTGATATATATATTCCAGTTTGGGGAGATTCTTTAATAGGTCACTTAATATAATATAAACTGTCTGTCGGTTACGTATTCATTCTGGGGGGATAGTTTCCATTCAAAAATAATAATAATAATAATTAATAATAACATTAAACATTATATATTATATTGCATTTCATATATGTTACTCTTAGCATTGCCCAGAACATATTAAAATGGAATTTGGGTGACAGTTCCCTGTTAATAATTCAGCGTGGCCTTCAGCTGGGAATCAATATAAATGCAAAGTGGGACGGGAGCGATTACCTGTATTCCGGTTCCAATGCATTATGTAGTAGCGCCGGCAGCAGAACCGCAGTCATTATAAGGAAAGTCTCTATACTAATGCTACATGGGGGCGGGGGGGGGGGCTGGTATTAATAACCTTTTTCCAAATTCATTTTATATGCTGTTCTAACAATAAGGGTAAAGGACAAGTAAACTCCAACTATATAGATGTATAGGCCGGAGTCCGAGTGCTTTTATATAGGTCATGGAATGCCAAAGTGACTACTTATCTCCTTATATTTTACAACAGGGGGTACATTATATTTAGGGATGCACTGAATTTACGATTCAGTTCAAGATTCGGCCTCCCAGCAGGATTTGGCCAAATCCATGTGCCTAGCCGAACCCAAGGTGAAAATGTACCCCTCTTTACCCCTTCTATTACCTTATTTGCATATGCATATTAGGATTAGGTGCATTCGTAATTATTTTTTATTTTATAATAAACAAGTTTCAGTAAGTCATGTGACGCAAATGACGTCACTAAGCCCTGATTATAACTGATGACATCACTAAAGATTCTGCGTTTTTCGGCAGGATTCGGCCGAATCCATGCTCCTGGCTGAACCAAATACGAATCCTAAGCTAATTGGCATATACTAATGAAGGCGTATCCCTTCCGTTGCCTAATTAGCATATGCTAATTAGGATTCAGATTCGGTTCTGTATTCGCCCGAATCCTTTATGAACATCCGTAACATATATACCCAAAAATGAAAAATTATTGGTGAACTTTGTATAAAGTACTTACGAAAAATGCTTTAGCTCCTAGTTGTTGCTCTGTGCTGCAACCAAATACAACTGCAAAAATCCAAAAATAGGAAAAAAAGCTCCAGCAGATTAACTGCAAAACATTTATTATGGGTAGTGGTAACACGACATGTTTCGGGTTAATACCCTTTATCAAGTGTACTTGATAAAGGGTATTAACCCGAAACATATATACCCAGTGTGTAGTGCAGTAACTGACAACTCCCAGCCCTTGAATGTTGCTGAACTGCACTTTACAGCTTTCCTAACAAGCAGTTGGTGAGATGGTGTGAGTTGCGGTTCAACATCCCACATCTCTAGGGCAGTGTATTCAGCACAAGGTTGACTTCCATAACTACCCAAATGCAGTGCTTTTGTGTGCTCTTCCTCAGCCCAGCTTTCTGGGGTACAATTTGTATACCTTCCACCCCACAGCAGCACAAGGGTTAATTGGTTTTGCTTTGGGAAGAATCAATGGAGGAGCATTTTTATTTTCTGCATTCAGCTTGGGGAACTCCGGCTTCTGAACCAAAATGTGTTAAAGAGCCCCACACAGCACAGAAACCCCTAATATCCCTATCCCTGTAATCTGTTCCTTCAAACAGTAGGCATAAATCCCATTTATATGCTGAAATCCAGCTGCACAACAGTTCTACTCTTTCTGTATCATTTGAAATACTGGCAGGGGAGGAGGGACTAAAACACTGATGTTACAACTTGTTTAAACTTCCCCACAGCTTACAGACAGCATGCAGGAACTACATAACCCACAATGCATTGCACTGGGATGTTCCTTTCCTTATTGACATCACGTGTGCAGCAGGGAATTGTGGGATTGGGAGGATACAGGCTGAGGGCAGGCGACTACTGTTACATTTACATTGAGTCACAAAGTAGTCAGTCAGATCAGCAGGGGGAAAGGGGGCGGGGCTTAGGGAACAGGGGGCGGGGCTTAAGGAACTGTTCCAAACCTTAATATTATATTAAAAACAATAAAAACATTTCATACATTTTAATTCATGTGTATTGTACAGTTGCTTGAAATCATGTTTACTTTTTATAAAACCTTGTGTTTGGGCGGAGTTCCCCTTTAACAGAAAAGAAATCGACATACAGACTTTCCATAAAATACAATTTCCCGTGAAAGCACAAAAGCTAAATTTAATTTTGTGAGAAATCAATCGAAGCATTTCCTCATTAGAACGGTTGCTCCCTGGCAACATTATTCTTGTAAATGTCACTGGCTGAAAACCAGAACTCTCTGGCTAACCAGAAACTGGCACAGGGTTGTATAAAACTGGCGGGTCTGAAGGCTGTGGCATATTGATAAGTGTGAGTCTCTCAGGAAGAAAGACAAAATTCCTTACATTGGCAGTACAGGTGTGGGATCTGTTACCTGGAAACCCATTATCCAGAAAGTTCAGTTTCATGTTTAAATGATTCCCTTCTCTCTGTAATAATAAAACAGTACCTGTACTTGATCCCAACTAAGATATAATTACCCCTTATTGGGGCAGAACAGCCCTATTGGGTTTATTTAATGGTTAAATGATTCCCTTTTCTCTGTAATAATAAAACAGTACCTGTACTTGATCCCAACTAAGATATAATTACCCCTTATTGGGGCAGAACAGCCCTATTGGGTTTATTTAATGGTTAAATGATTCCCTTTTCTCTGTAATAATAAAACAGAACCTGTACTTGATCCCAACGATTGCCATCGTATTATTTACATCCAAACAGATAATTACCAGTGTATATCTGTATAAGGTGCTGTTGGTAATTGGGTGTGGGGTATATTGGCAGCTCTCACTCATCAATATTTACAGCGTGCCCGCTGACTCCCTGCCAGCTTCTCTCACTGAATGTCGCCCAAGCTCAGAGCCATAATCATTAGTGATGAACACACTACATTTCATTTATATCTTATCTTTAGAACAGAAATAGCTTAAGGGCTCTGGCACACGGGGGAGATTAGTCGCCCGTGATTAACTCCCTGTTCGCGGGCGACTAATCTCCCCGAGTTGCCTACCCCTGCCATCCCACCGGCGAACATGTAAGTCGCCGGCGGGATGGCAGACGCGGCGGCGCGATTTCGCGCAAATCGCCGAAAAAAACGATTTCGGCGATTCCCTGAAATTGCCCCGCCGCGTCTGCCATCCCGCCGGCGACTTACATGTTCGCCGGTGGGATGGCAGGGGTAGGCAACTCGGGGAGATTAGTCGCCCGCGAACAGGGAGTTAATCGCGGGCGACTAATCTCCCCCGTGTGCCAGAGCCCTTAGGCTTCCCGGCCTAAATACCCGTAAGCATTTGATCTCCTTGTGAGACATTCATGTTTTCTAAGGTTGTCCAACAGCCCCTGGACACCTTGTAAACTGCAACAAGGATGTTTAAATAAAATGGACTTTAAACTTTAAAGGGCAACTAAAACTCAACAGAGAATTAAGATAGAAATATTGCACCTTATGTTTCGGGCTTCTGGATCAGCCTAAGGGAACCACAGTCCTTTAGCAGGGAAGATCTGTGCCCCCAAATATGCCCCCCATCTTCTTCTCTGCTGATTCCCAGCATGTAAACTGGGCTGCTATCACTTACCTGAGCTTAGGGACTGACCCTCACTAATATATATATATATATATATATATATATATATATATATATATATCGGTGAAGAAGAGGCCGCTCTCACAGGACTTATGAATAGCAAAAAAGTATTTTATTTTTACAACTGGTGAACTGACGTTTCGGCTGAACCTCAGCCTTTCTCAAAGTTGCCAAACACAGTGATTACAAACCATAAATACCCCCAGTGGCGGGAAAAACCACGAACAAAACATGTAAGAGTGACGTCACACGAACCCGTATACCAAATGAAAAGGCAATCTCATACAATGAATAGCAAAAAGTAAATAGATAAAAAAGTAAATAAATAAACAATAAAAAATAAAAAAGCACCACACTTAATAACGAACTAATACTAGGGACTATAGTAGAAATAAAATCATAGACAGCAAAAAGAAAAAAGAAACGGAAAAAAAGAGTATACCGTTAAGCGTATAAGTAAAGCCCACACTATAAGGAAGTGTATTAGGAAGGGAAACATAGTTACAGTAACGTAATCACAAGCAGTTTCGGCTGCTCCGAGGAAGCCATGTGTAGTACCCGAAATTTGGGGCGAATTGGCCGCTTTCTGGTGAGGTGAAGGGAGGCTACCCGGCTAATAACTGGCTGGTATATACTGAAAAGGGGAGTCCCCAAGGCATATATATATATATATATATATATACACATATATATATACACAATATATTAGGGATGCACCGAATCCGTTATATTTGTATTTGTAAAAATAAAATACTTTTTTGCTATTCATAAGTCCTGTGAGAGCGGCCTCTTCTTCACCGATGTCTGTTCCCGTTTTCAAGGCTGCACCCAGGCAATCTATATACTGTATACGTGAGTGCCAGTGAATTTGCATTTCGTTATATATATATATATATATATATATATATATATATACATATACACAATATATTAGGGATGCACCGAATCCGTTATATTTGGGTTCAGCCGAAAGATTCAGCCGAATCCTAATTTGCAGTATGTCAATTATGACTCTGCACAACAAGCCTTGTAGATTGTAAACTCTTTTGGGCAGGGCTCCCTTCCCCTCCTGTATCGGTTACTGATTGCTTTATATGTTACTCCTTGTAGAGTGTAAGCTCTTTTGGGCAGGGCCCTCTTCCCCTCCTGTATCGGTTATTGATTGCTTTATATGTTACTCCTTGTAGAGTGTAAGCTCTTTTGGGCAGGGCTCCCTTCCCCTCCTGTATCGGTTACTGATTGCTTTATATGTTACTCCTTGTAGAGTGTAAGCTCTTTTGGGCAGGGCTCCCTTCCCCTCCTGTATCGGTTACTGATTGCTTTATATGTTACTCCTTGTAGAGTGTAAGCTCTTTTGGGCAGGGCCCTCTTCCCCTCCTGTATCGGTTATTGATTGCTTTATATGTTACTCCTTGTAGAGTGTAAGCTCTTTTGGGCAGGGCTCCCTTCCCCTCCTGTATCGGTTACTGATTGCTTTATATGTTACTCCTTGTAGAGTGTAAGCTCTTTTGGGCAGGGCTCCCTTCCCCTCCTGTATCGGTTACTGATTGCTTTATATGTTACCCGGCTAATAACTGGCTGGTATATACTGAAAAGGGGACTCCCCTTTTCAGTATATACCAGCCAGTTATTAGCCGGGTAGCCTCCCTTCACCTCACCAGAAAGCGGCCAATTCGCCCCAAATTTCGGGTACTACACATGGCTTCCTCGGAGCAGCCGAAACTGCTTGTGATTACGTTACTGTAACTATGTTTCCCTTCCTAATACACTTCCTTATAGTGTGGGCTTTACTTATACGCTTAACGGTATACTCTTTTCTTCCGTTTCTTTTTTCTTTTTGCTGTCTATGATTTTATTTCTACTATAGTCCCTAGTATTAGTTCGTTATTAAGTGTGGTGCTTTTTTATTTTTTATTGTTTATTTATTTACTTTTTTATCTATTTACTTTTTGCTATTCATTGTATGAGATTGCCTTTTCATTTGGTATACGGGTTCGTGTGACGTCACTCTTACATGTTTTGTTCGTGGTTTTTCCCGCCACTGGGGGTATTTATGGTTTGTAATCACTGTGTTTGGCAACTTTGAGAAAGGCTGAGGTTCAGCCGAAACGTCAGTTCACCAGTTGTAAAAATAAAATACTTTTTTGCTATTCATAAGTCCTGTGAGAGCGGCCTCTTCTTCACCGATGTCTGTTCCCGTTTTCAAGGCTGCACCCAGGCAATCTATATACTGTATACGTGAGTGCCAGTGAATTTGCATTTCGTTATATATATATATATATATATATATATATATATATATATATATATATATACACAATATATTAGGGATGCACCGAATCCGTTATATTTGGGTTCAGCCGAAAGATTCAGCCGAATCCTAATTTGCAGTATGTCAATTATGACTCTGCACAACAAGCCTTGTAGATTGTAAACTCTTTTGGGCAGGGCTCTCTTCCCCTCCTGTATCGGTTACTGATTGCTTTATATGTTACTCCTTGTAGAGTGTAAGCTCTTTTGGGCAGGGCTCCCTTCCCCTCCTGTATCGGTTATTGGTTGCTTTATATGTTACTCCTTGTAGAGTGTAAGCTCTTTTGGGCAGGGCTCTCTTCCCCTCCTGTATCGGTTACTGATTGCTTTATATGTTACTCCTTGTAGAGTGTAAGCTCTTTTGGGCAGGGCTCCCTTCCCCTCCTGTATCGGTTATTGGTTGCTTTATATGTTACTCCTTGTAGAGTGTAAGCTCTTTTGGGCAGGGCCCTCTTCCCCTCTTGTATCGGTTACTGATTGCTTTATATGTTACTCCTTGTAGAGTGTAAGCTCTTTTGGGCAGGGCTCTCTTCTCCTCTTGTATCGGTTACTGATTGCTTTATATGTTACTCCTTGTAGAGTGTAAGCTCTTTTGGGCAGGGCTCTCTTCACCTCCTGTATCGGTTATTGGTTGCTTTATATGTTACTCTGTATGTCCAATGTATGTAACCCACTTATTGTACAGCGCTGCGGGATATGTTGGCTTTATAAATAAATGAAAATAATAATAAAGCAATAAATGCTGAATGACATTTTGCGTATGCTTAGAGAGGCTGTTCACCTTTGAGTTAACTTTTAGTATGATGTAGAGAGTAATATTCCTAGACAATTTACAATTGGCCATTTTTTAATTATTTAGCTTTTTGTTCGGCAGCCCTCCAGTTTAGAATTTTAGCAGGTATCTTGTAGCTAGGGTCTAATTTAACCTAGCAACAGTGGTTTGAGAGAAAGACAGAAATAGGAATAAGAGAGATCCTGAATAAAAACTAATAAAAAGTAACAATAATAAAACTGGAGCCTCACTGGAGCAGCCGGGGTCAGTGACCCCCATTTAAACGCCGAAAATAGCCAGAACAAAACAGCAAATAATTAAAAAAACTACAAAAAATGAAGACCAATTGAAAACTTGCTAAGAATAGGCCATTCTATAACAGACTAAAAGTTAACCTGAAGGTGAGCCACATCTTTAAGATAGTTTTTCCAAGGGAAGAGGTTTTTGTTGTAAGCGATAAGAAAGGAAACCATATTCAACCTCTCACCCATATTAACTCTTTCATTGCCCGTAGAATGTGTGGAATTTGTGCTTTTCAAATTCCAGGTGGAATTTTTACGCTTGCCTAAACATGCCTAAATGTTTGTGTTATTCCACTCCTGTGACAAGATATAGGGCTCTAAAGGTGCCCATACACAGGCCAAAACGTGTTTTGGCTGCTGCAAAAACCATATATTTTTCCAGTGTACACATTCTGACAAATCCAAAATGGGTAACTATATATTTCTACTCCAAACTGCTAAACTTTGCATTTTTTTTTTAAATACATTTCTAAAAATTGCAAAGTTTGCAATCTACAGCATTTTGTCCTTTAGTACACAGATAAAAAAAACTAAAAGCTGCCCCGCCATCAGGATATTCGGTTCACCCATAAGTAAATTTGTGATGAGGCGTTTGGCAGCATTGTTTGGACATTATAAAGGAACACCTTAAAGGGAAACTGTCACCCTAAGAAATAATTCTAAATGTATTTTTATTGTGTCTGTCAAGCAAAATAAACTTCATTTTCACTATATAAATAATCATGTTTCGTTCAGTCTTGAAATTACGCAATCACGGCAAACAGTCAGGCGCCATTTTGTGGACTCTGTTAGTAAGGCAAGCTTTGTATCATGCCAAAATCTTTTTAATTTGATAGAATAGAGAACCAGATGACCAGCTACACAATTAGATGGTGAGGAGGGAGGGGGAAAGAGAGGAGTGTAGTGACATCTAAGAAATGCTGAATGGAAAGTGAAAGTAATGGTTTGGCATAGAGGCGGGGCAGGCAATTTATGATTGAAAGCAGGGATTTTTAAATGCCTATAAAATGGGTATGGATAGTGCTGGGCGGTATGACCAAAAATTTATATCACGGTATTTTTCAAAATTATATCGGTATCACGGTATTTGACGGTATTTTTTTTCCCCCATGCATGATTAGGTGACCACCCCAAACACCCGCCACCCGCACCCCCCCCGCCACCCCAAACACCCCCCCATCCGCACGCTACCCCCCCACCCCACCCCACCCCACCCCAAACACCCCCCATCCGCACGCACCCCCCCCACCCCACCCCACCCCCCCCAAACACCCCCCCATCCGCACGCACCCCCCCCCCCCAAACACCCCCCCATCCGCACACACCCCCCCCACCCCACCCCACCCCAAACACCCCCCCATCCGCACACAGCCCCCCCACCCCACCCCAAACACCCCCCCATCCGCACACACCCCCCCCACCCCACCCCACCCCAAACACCCCCCCATCCGCACACCCCCCCCCCACCCCAAACACCCCCCATCCGCACACACCCCCCACCCCACCCCACCCCAAACACCCCCCATCCCCTTCACATAAATATAACTCCCCACCCCACCCCACCCCATCCCAACCCCCCCAAACACAACCCCATCCCCTTCACATAAGTATAACCCACCCACCCCCCCCCCAAACACCCCCCCATCCCCTTCACATAAAATATAATTACTTGCCAGGCACCCCCCCCCCCGACAGCTCACATTGGTATCCGACTCTGAATGCGTCCTAGCGATGGCGCTTTTGTAGAGTGTGCGCACTGACGTCACGTGCGCACCCGGAAGTATTCACGCACACCGGTATGGGGGTATGTAGAAAATTCATATCGGTTTCAAAAAAAACACCGGTGATCGGTTTTTACCGGTATACCCCCCAGCACTAGGTATGGATGTGTCAATGAAAAAAGGAATTGGAGTTTTTTATGTATAATTTGAAAAAGACTTTTATTACAGAGCTTTTAATGTCTCCCACAGTGGCAGGTCCCCTTTAAAGGAACAGTTCAGTGTAAAAATGAAACTGGGTAAAATAGACAGACTGCGCAAAATAAAAAATGTAATCTAGAAAGGCTGGAATGGGCAGATGTCTAACATAATAGCCAGAACACTACTTCCTGCTTTACAGCTCTCTCTAAGCTGTCAGTAACCAATCAGTGACTTTAGGGGGGCCACATCGGACATAACAGTTAGTTTGCTTCTGAATCTGACCTGCGTGCCCACAAACTAACTGACAGTTATGTCTCATGTGGCCCCCCCTAAAGTCACTGACTAACTAAGAGCTTAGAGAGCTGAAAGCAGCAAGTAGTGTTCTGGCTATTATGTTAGACATCTGCCCATTCCAGCCTTTATAGTTCCCAGTTTATAAATACAAATATACAGAGGGGGAATGTTCTGCTCACACAGCAAGGTGCGGCTTTATACTTTATTGTGTATTTAAAGACAAACTAAACGGAAGCTGAACGCGACTAATAAACACCATATCATTCCCCAACAATGCGATTACCGCTGCATGAAGGACATCGGCGCCTCGTTTCCTTCCTCTCGGGAGTAGTTGTTCTGCGCCTATTTGTTTTATAGGACACTTAAGGCTCAGCTACAAAAGAGATCCTCCGCTCCTTCACGCTTCATATCTTCTTATCACATTACTTCTTGGCTTATATTCTGTTGGAAATTTAAACCATGAAATTTTAATGGCGCTTTAACTGTTTAGTGCTCTGCCTCGTAAAGTGCAGCTATTCTATTGGCCCTGCTGAAGGCCGAGTAACGTGGAGATATATATATCTTAGCTGATTTTATTTGGGGAAGGAGTTTTGGTGGTTTTTTTTAATGGGTTTGTTTACTTTTAAGTTAACTTTTAGTATGTTATAGAATGGGCAATTCTAAGCAACTTTTCAATTGGTCTTTATTATTTTATAGTTTTTATTTGCCGCCTTCTTCTTCTTCTAACTCTTTGCAGATTTTAAAAGGGGGGTCACTGACCCCGGCAGCCAAAAGACTATAACTTTGGGTTGAAGGAGTAGGTTGAACTAGAACACTGTGATTGTTGTTTATAGGAGATGGGGCAGGGAAACTTTTTTTAATGAAGCGGAGTGGGCTATTAAACTCTTATGTGCTAGCTTAAGAGCAAGGAGGCCTTTATCTCGAGCAGTGGGCTGGACTAGAACACTGTAATGGCAGCCTACAGGGGGAGGGACAAGGAGTCTATAACTCAAGCAGTGGGCTGGACTAGAACATTGTAATGGCAGCCTACAGGGGGAGGGACAAGGAGTCTATAAATTGAGCAGTGGGCTGGACTAGAACACTGTAATGGCAGCCTACAGGGGGAGGGGCAAGGAGTCTATAAATTGAGCAGTGGGTTGGACTAGAACATTGTAATGGCAGCCTACAGGGGGATGGACAAGGAGTCTATAAATTGAGCAGTGGGCTGGACTAGAACACTGTAATGGCAGCCTACAGGGGGAGGGACAAGGAGTCTATAACTCAAGCAGTGGGCTGGACTAGAACATTGCAATGGCAGCCTACAGGGGGAGGGACAAGGAGTCTATAACTCAAGCAGTGGGCTGGACTAGAACATTGTAATGGCAGCCTACAGGGGGAGGAGCAAGGAGTCTATAACTCAAGCAGTGGGCTGGACTAGAACACTGTAATGGCAGCCTACAGGGAGAGGGACAAGGAGTCTATAACTCAAGCAGTGGGCTGGACTAGAACATTGTAATGGCAGCCTACAGGGGGAGGGACAAGGAGTCTATAACTCAAGCAGTGGGCTGGACTAGAACATTGTAATGGCAGCCTACAGGGGGAGGGACAAGGAGTCTATAACTCAAGCAGTGGGCTGGACTAGAACATTGTAATGGCAGCCTACAGGGGGAGGGACAAGGAGTCTATAAATTGAGCAGTGGGCTGGACTAGAACACTGTAATGGCAGCCTACAGAGGGAGGGGCAAGGAGTCTATAACTCAAGCAGTGGGCTGGACTAGAACACTGTAATGGCAGCCTACAGGGGGAGGGACAAGGAGTCTATAAATTGAGCAGTGGGTTGGACTAGAACATTGTAATGGCAGCCTACAGGGGGAGCGACAAGGAGTCTATAACTCAAGCAGTGGGCTGGACTAGAACATTGTAATTGCAGCCTACAGGGGGAGCGACAAGGAGTCTATAACTCAAGCAGTGGGCTGGACTAGAACATTGTAATGGCAGCCTACAGGGGGAGGGGCAAGGAGTCTATAACTCAAGCAGTGGGCTGGACTAGAACACTGTAATGGCAGCCTACAGGGGGAGGGGCAAGGAGTCTATAACTCAAGCAGTGGGCTGGACTAGAACATTGTAATGGCAGCCTACAGGGGGAGGAGCAAGGAGTCTATAACTCAAGCAGTGGGCTGGACTAGAACACTGTAATGGCAGCCTACAGGGGGAGGGACAAGGAGTCTATAACTCAAGCAGTGGGCTGGACTAGAACATTGCAATGGCAGCCTACAGGGAGAGGGACAAGGAGTCTATAACTCAAGCAGTGGGCTGGACTAGAACATTGTAATTGCAGCCTACAGGGGGAGGGAAAAGGAGTCTATAACTCAAGCAGTGGGCTGGACTAGAACATTGTAATGGCAGCCTACAGGGGGAGGGGCAAGGAGTCTATAAATTGAGCAGTGGGCTTTGTGTGTATGTATGTATGTATGTATGTGTGTGTGTATATATATATATATATATATATATATATATATATATATATCTCCTGACGACGATCCCCAGTGGATTGAAACGCGTAGATATGGAGGTCTAATAAAGGATTTATGGTTGGACTTGATGCCGTGAGTGCTGTTTATGAAGGTGTGTGTCTATGTATATATATATATATATGATATTCGAGTAGGATTAAAGGGCAAGTGAGTGTTTTCACTGTAAATTATATTTAGTCAATGCAGTTCTTCAACCTGGAAAATGTAAGCCTCTCAACTCTATTTTTCATCCTGTTTATAATGATTTTTTTTACCAGTAATAAGTCAGGTAGCGTTTCTCAGCAGCCGTGGGAAGGAATGCCCTTGGGCATAAATGCACTCATCCCTCATACAGCGAGTATCTCTCTCTGCCTGGGAAGGAATCGGCTTTCTACTCCTGTATCATAGCAGGAAATCATGTCGCCTTCTTGGTGCCTTCATGTAAAATCTTTTCCTTTAGTATTCCTATCATTATATCATCCTTTATACAATTATTCACTCGCTTTCTAACATTCTGCTTGCTAGAGGCCACCTTGAGATTAAAGGGTAACTAGACACTCACTTTTATTAACTGCAGTACATTGATGAAAACTGACTGCTTGCTAGTGGGTCAGAGAGGTCGATAAGTTGATCATAAAAAAAACACCTATACAGCACAGAAACCTCTTTGGTTCTGACCAACTGGTTCCAAATCCCTACTGTAAAAGCTAACTTCTAGGCTCTAAAAACTGCCCTTCCTTCAAAGGGTCCAGGTTTCTCTCCCCTCATGATAAACTCCAGTACAGGTATTGGATCCGTTATCCAGAAACCCACTATCCATAAGGTTTGATTAACGGGAAAGCCATCATCCATAGACTCCATTATAAACAAATAATTCTAATTTTTAAAAATGATTCCCTTTTCTCTGTGATAATAAAACAGTACCTGTACTTGATCCCAACTAAGATATAATTACCCCTTATTGGGGGCAGAACAGCCCTATTGGGTATATTTAATGGTTAAATGATTCCCTTTTCTCTGTAATAATAAAACAGTACCTGTACTTGATCCCAACTAAGATATAATTACCCCTTATTGGGGGCAGAACAGCCCTATTGGGTATATTTAATGGTTAAATGATTCCCTTTTCTCTGTAATAATAAAACAGTACCTGTACTTGATCCCAACTAAGATATAATTACCCCTTATTGGGGCAGAACAGCCCTATTGGGTTTATTTAATGGTTAAATGATTCCCTTTTCTCTGTAATAATAAAACAGTACCTGTACTTGATCCCAACTAAGATATAATTACCCCTTATTGGGGCAGAACAGCCCTATTGGGTTTATTTCATGGTTAAATGATTCCCTTTTCTCTGTAATAATAAAACAGTATCTGTACTTGATCCCAACTAAGATATAATTACCCCTTATTGGGGCAGAACAGCCCTATTGGGTTTATTTCATGGTTAAATGATTCCCTTTTCTCTGTAATAATAAAACAGTACCTGTACTTGATCCCAACTAAGATATAATTACCCCTTATTGGGGGCAGAACAGCCCTATTGGGTTTATTTAATGGTTAAATGATTCCCTTTTCTCTAATAATAAACAGTACCTGTACTTGATCCCAACTAAGATATAATTACCCCTTATTGGGGCAGAACAGCCCTATTGGGGTTTATTTCATGGTTAAATGATTCCCTTTTCTCTAATAATAAAACAGTACCTGTACTTGATCCCAACTAAGATATAATTACCCCTTATTGGGGCAGAACAGCCCTATTGGGTTTATTTCATGGTTAAATGATTCCCTTTTCTCTAATAATAAAACATTACCTGTACTTGATCCCAACTAAGATATAATTACCCCTTATTGGGGGCAGAACAGTCCGATTGGGTTTAATTAATTTTTAAATGATTTTTTAGCAGACTTAAGGTATTGAGATCCAAAATACAGAAATACACTGAGCATTCTGGATAACGGGTCCCATACCTGTTCATTGTAGTAGTACGTTTTCTCCATAGACTTCTGAAGGTCATAATCAGACCTGAAGGACACCTACAGCAGGAGAACACAGATAAGAAATGCCAAGCTACTGTGTTTGCATGGACCCCTGCCTAGGCAAGATGTCTGTGTTCATTTATGCACATGAAATGTCCAGCACTTAAAGCAATACTGTCATGGGAAAACATGTTTTTTCAAAACCCATCAGTTAATAGAGCTTCTACAGCAGAATCCTGCATTGTAATCTGTTGTTCCCATGGGGCTAGCCATATTCTTCATTTCCCAGGGTGCCACAGCCATGTGACCTGTGCTCTGATAAACTTCAGTCTCACTTTACTGCTGCGCTGCAAGTTGGAGTGATATCCCCCCCCCTCACCCCCAGCAGCCGATCAGCAGAACAATGGGAAGGGAGCAAGATAGCAGCTCCCAGTAGGTATCAGAATAGCACTCAATAGTAAGAAATCCAAGTCTGGCTTGGGACTCCTCCAGTTACATGGGAGTAGGAGAAACAATAGGTTAGCTGAAAGCAGTTCTAATGGGTAGCGCTGGCTGAAAGCTCAGACTCAGGCACAAGGCACTGAGATGGCGCCTACACACCAATATTACAGCTACAAATACATTTGTTGGTTCAAGTATAAAAGTTTAAATGGCAGAGGGAGCTTTTATGATTGGCTGCATCCCAAGTGCAGTCACTTGCTAGTGTTATTATTTATCTATAATAAGCCAAACAGGAATTATACATAAGTTCCCTTTTCCCACAAACTTCCCTTTCTCTGCAAAGTGATGCAAAAACGCACAAGGTTTGCCGTAGCCTTGTAACCATAGCAACGCAGCAGTTGTAGGCTTTAATTTTTACTACTGAACTAGCCGACGTGGGCTTCCAATGCCTGGGCAGTTTTATCTGTGTATAACCCTCTCATTCTGCGTCTGAAAAACTCTGTATTGTTGCATTACTGATTAAATAAAGTTTAGCTTTATTGTGAGGGATATTTTGTGGTTTATACCTAGCCAAAATTTGTTAAAGAGCCCCACACAACACGGAAGCCCCTTATATACCTATAACGATAATTTGTTTCTTCAAAAAGTAGGAATAAATTCCATTTTATATGTTGAAATCCAGCTGCAAAATAGTTCTTCTCTTTCTGCATTATTTGAAATCCTGGCAGGGGAGGAGGGACTAAAACACTGATGTTACAAATTGTAACAACTGCTCCCCAGCTTACAGACAGCATGCAGGAACTACATAACCCACAATGCATTGCACTGGGATGTTCCTTTCCTTATTGACATCACGTGTGCAGCAGGGGATTGTGGGATTGGGAGAAGGCAGGCTGAGGACAGTCGACTACTGTTATATTTTATTTGAGTCTCAAAGTAGCCAGCCACATCAGCAGGGGAACAGAGGCGGGGCTTAGGGAACAGGGGTGTGGCTTAGGGAACAGGGGGTGGGGCTTAGGGAACTAGATTATTACATTAAAAATCATGGAAAGGCTGCATATTTTTTAATTGTTGTATATTGCAAAGAACAAGCAACACCACATTTTTTTAATTACTTTACCCCCCCCCCCCAAACTATAATGATAGGTAAGGCTAACTTGCCCCTGGAATTTTTAAAAATTAAGCTTGTATTTGACCTGCAAAGTGCCTCATAGGATGGCAGCTTGAATTGAATGTCTCTATCCCTTTGGACAGCTTTGGGGGCAATGACGTGAGCATATATTTAATATATATCTAGAGGAATTCAAGCTGTTGATAACTTTTGACTATGGGGTGCTTTTCAAGTCAGCTTCAAGCTGAAGATATAAAAAAAAAACAACCCAAGGGGAAGTAAGCCTTACCTATCATTATAGCTATTTTCTGGGAAATAAAGTATTTAAAAATGTTGGTGTTTACTGTTCCTTTAAAATTAAGGAGTTACTTGTTTGGGTGGATTTCCCCTTTAGAGAAAATCTAAAATGAGTGTTTATTTTTCCTCTCACAGCTACGGACTTGCTGCTGGCCTGGAATCCTATCTGCTTGGGCCTGGTCGAAGGGATTATTGGGAAGGTTCAGCTTCACACAGGTAAGATTTTAGCCAATGGTTTGTGGCTGTATGCAGGGAGTCGGGACGCCGTCACTCACAGTTATTTGCCCCTTTTTTCTGTTGCTTGTCACATACTGATAACAATACAAACAGAGAATGAAGTCAGATGTACACAGTGTTGCAATATTATTATCACTCATATTTATATAGTGCTGACATGTCACATGGGGACTTTTATTTTTTTAAAGGGGAACTCACACTGAAGAAAATATAATTTTTAAGCTTGCTGCATTTCATTGCACTGATTGATGATGGAAAAAAAGGCTTAAGTACTTTTGTGCTCCTTGCAACCCTGGCACATTTGCCCTTATAGCATTGGCTTCATAACTAGATGTAATTGGGCCCCACAGCAAATTCAGATTAGGGCCCCAAAACGTTGGTATGTCTACCGAGGTATATTACTGGTATATAGTCACCTTTGAGTTAAGTTTTAGTATGTTATATAATGTCCAATTCTAAGCAACTTTTCAATTGGTCTTCATTATTTATTTATTTATAGTTTTTGAATTATTCGCCTTCTTCTGCAGCTTTCAAACGGGGGTCACTGACCCCCGGCAGCCAAAAATACGCATTTATCAATGAGGCTCCAGTTCTATTGTTGTTCTTACTTTTTATCAGATATTTTTCTTTTTAGATCTATTCATATCCCAGTCTCTCATTTCAAGCTGCTCCCTGGTTGCTATGATCATTTAAACCCTAGCAACCAGAGAGCAGCTGAAATTCCAAGCTGGAACTGCTGCCGAACAAAAAGTGAAATAACTAAAAAAAAAAAAAAAAAAAAATAGTGAAGACCAGTTGCAATTTGTCTCAGAATATAACTTTTTGTATCATACTTAAACCACAACCCCTTTAATTAGGCTTTTACTGGGCCCCCTATACTCAGGGCTGGACTGGGGGGTGCAGGGCCTACCAATGACCCCTGCCGCCTCCACTCCCCTCCCCCCCCCGCCAAGGCCCCCAGCACCTTCCGGCCCCCAGCACCTTCCGGCCCCCAACACCTTCCGCCCCCCTCCTTAAAAGAAACAGTTCGTCGGGGGAGGGAGACTGCAGATCGCAGGAGTTCCCTGGGGGGGATCGGATCTGGGCCGCAGAGGCCCACCTGGATTTTAGACGCTGCATATACCCCTGCCCCCCCCCTCCCCCTGCTTCATCTCCAGTTATTCCTGATTGTAGATTGGATCTAGGAGCCCAGGGATGCCACAGGCTTGCCCAACAAGCCAATGTATGTATACACATAAACTACTACATGTTGTAAAATAAAGGCTGTTTTCACAACACTCCCCAAAAACCTATTATGTGGCTTTAGATAGAAACCACCCCATTGTATCTTATTAGTGCCAGTCTGTAGCAGGCGAAAGCCTGTTTATTCTTGCTCCCTGAGGTTCTTGTTTATTTCTCCTCAGCAAAAGTGCCCAGCTCTGTTTGTTGTTAAGCACTTGGCGCTGTGAGAAGCCCGACAGCTGATTGCCCAAGGGCACAAGCGACACCGGTGTATATTGGGTCAGCGTCACAGGCGTTTGATTCAATATATACGGTGGGGGTGAACACAGGAGCTGAGAGGTAGAAAATCAGTACAGGTATGGGATCTGTTAAATAAAATGCTTGGTACCTATGCTGGCCCTAGGGGTGGCCCTTGCTTGGTACCTATGCTGGCCCTAGGGGTGGCCCTTGCTTGGTACCTATGCTGGCCCTAGGGGTGGCCCTTGCTTGGTACCTATGCTGGCCCTAGGGGTGGCCCTTGCTTGGTACCTATGCTGGCCCTAGGGGTGGCCCTTGCTTGGTACCTATGCTGGCCCTAGGGGTGGCCCTTGCTTGGTACCTATGCTGCCCTAGGGGGTGGCCCTTGCTTGGTACCTATGCTGGCCCTAGGGGGGGCCCTTGCTTGGTACCTATGCTGGCCCTAGGGGGTGGCCCTTGCTTGGTACCTATGCTGGCCCTAGGGGTGGCCCTTGCTTGGTACCTATGCTGGCCCTAGGGGGTGGCCCTTGCTTGGTACCTATGCTGGCCCTAGGGGTGGGGTACCTTGCTTGGTACCTATGCTGGCCCTTAGGCTTAGGGGGTGGCCCTTGCTTGATACCTATGGCTGGCCTAGGGGTGGCCCTTGCTTGGTACCTATGCTGGCCCTAGGGGTGGCCCTTGCTTGGTACCTATGCTGGCCTAGGGGTGGCCCTTGCTTGGTACCTATGCTGGCCCTAGGGGTGGCCCTTGCTTGGTACCTATGCTGGCCTAGGGGGTGGCCCTTGCTTGGTACCTATGCTTGCCCTAGGGGGTGGCCCTTGCTTGGTACCTATGCTGGCCTAGGGGTGGCCTTGCTTGGTACCTATGCTGGCCCTGGGTCCTTGCTTGGTACCTATGCTTGCCCTAGGGGGTGGTCCTTGCTTGGTACCTATGCTGGCCTAGGGGTGGCCCTTGCTTGGTACCTATGCTTGCCCTAGGGGGTGGCCCTTGCTTGGTACCTATTCTGGCCCTAGGGGTGGCCCTTGCTTGGTACCTATGCTGGCCCTAGGGGGTGGCCCTTGCTTGGTACCTATGCTGGCCCTAGGGGTAGTCCTTGCTTGGTACCTATGCTGGCCCTTAGGGGGTAGCCCTTGCTTGGTACCTACCTAGGGGGGTATGCTTGGTACCTATGCTGGCCCTTAGGGGGTGGCCCTTGCTTGATACCTATGCTGGCCTAGGGGTGGCCCTTGCTTGGTACCTATGCTGGCCCTAGGGGTGGCCCTTGCTTGGTACCTATGCTGGCCTAGGGGTGGCCCTTGCTTGGTACCTATGCTTGCCCTAGGGGGTGGCCCTTGCTTGGTACCTATGCTGGCCTAGGGGTGGCCCTTGCTTGGTACCTGGCTGGCCCTAGGGGGGGCCCTGCTTGGTACCTATGCTGGCCCTAGGGGGGGCCCTTGCTTGGTACCTATGCTGGCCCTAGGGGGTGGCCCTTGCTTGGTACCTATGCTGGCCCTTGGGTAGTCCTTGCTTGGTACCTATGCTGGCCCTTAGGGGGTGGCCCTTGCTTGATACCTATGCTGGCCTAGGGGTGGCCCTTGCTTGGTACCTATGCTGGCCCTAGGGGTGGCCCTTGCTTGGTACCTATGCTGGCCTAGGGGTGGCCCTTGCTTGGTACCTATGCTTGCCCTAGGGGGTGTTCCTTGCTTGGTACCTATGCTGGCCTAGGGGTGGCCCTTGCTTGGTACCTATGCTTGCCCTAGGGGGTGGTCCTTGCTTGGTACCTATGCTGGCCTAGGGGTGGCCCTTGCTTGGTACCTATGCTTGCCCTAGGGGGTGGTCCTTGCTTGGTACCTATGCTGGCCTAGGGGTGGCCCTTGCTTGGTACCTATGCTTGCCCTAGGGGGTGGCCCTGGCTTGGTACCTATTCTGGCCCTAGGGGGTGGCCCTTGCTTGGTACCTATGCTGGCCCTAGGGGGTGGCCCTTGCTTGGTACCTATGCTGGCCCTTAGGGGGTAGTCCTTGCTTGGTACCTATGCTGGCCCTTAGGGGGGTAGTCCTTGCTTGGTACCTATGCTGGCCCTTAGGGGGGTAGTCCTTGCTTGGTACCTATGCTGGCCCTTAGGGGGTGGCCCTTGCTTGATACCTATGCTGGCCTAGGGATGGCCCTTGCTTGGTACCTATGCTGGCCCTAGGGGTGGCCCTTGCTTGGTACCTATGCTGGCCTAGGGGTGGCCCTTGCTTGGTACCTATGCTTGCCCTAGGGGGTGGTCCTTGCTTGGTACCTATGCTTGCCCTAGGGGGTGGTCCTTGCTTGGTACCTATGCTGGCCTAGGGGTGGCCCTTGCTTGGTACCTATGCTGGCCTAGGGGTGGCCCTTGCTTGGTACCTATGCTGGCCCTAGGGGGTGGTCCTTGCTTGGTACCTATGGTGGCCCTTGCTTGGTACCTATGTCCTAGGGGGTATTGTACTCATCTTCATATAAAAGGAAAGAGCTTTAAAAAGTGGTGTTTCAGGCTGATTTATTGAGGAATTTCTCTGAAAACCCCACTAGTTCCACCCACCTGTTCCTGCTTCCAGTAACCAATCAGTGACTTGAGGAGGGGCACATGGCGCATAACTGACAGTTAGTTTGCATTTGAATCTGACCTGAGTGCTCACAAACTAACTGAACAGTTTTGTCCCATGTGCCCCCCCCCCTTACTAATTGACTAACTAAGAGTTCAGAAAGCAGGAAGTAGTGTTCTGGCTATTACGTTAGACATCTGCCCACTCCAGCCTTTATAGATGACAATTTTGCCTATTTTTGTGCAGTCTGTCTATTTTACCCAGTTTCATTTTTACACTGAACTGTTTCCTTTTTACAAAGACCTCTTCCCCTTACCCATAATTAGTATGTGTCCCATGGTATAAGTGAATCAGTGAAGGCATCTCCCCATTGCTATAAGGAGCTCATTTTCTGGACCACTTGTCTCTATGTTAACCTTTTGCAGCCTAGGAAACAGAAAGTGGTGCCTATAGAGAGATTTGCCAGGCAGGCAGGGCTGCAGGGGTCAGTGACTGACAGGGTTAGAGGGGGAGGCAGTGAGTCTGTATCTGATTGGCACCAAGCATGTCGGCAGCACATTGCTGTTTGTTGTGGTTCTGACTTGCCAGCAAAAATAGAGAATTCATTGTCAGAAACGGCTCCAGCGACTTCCCACGGAGCTAACAGGCGGGTTATCACTCTCAGATATAAATATGTGACTTTGGGAACATTCAAGGGTATTACCTGATTGGTTCAGCCAGCAGCGCTGTATTACTCATACACTCATATTTCTTTGTCATATGGTGAAATTGCCCCCTCTCTCCTCTAGTACAGGGGGAAGGTGAAACAGCGGGTGGGTTGTCTGCGTGTACCCCACTGGGGTCTGTGGGTAAATTGTGGGCTGTAATCTAAGGACTGGTAATTATGGTTGATGGGAATGAGTGATTATCATTGGAGTGAAGTACACAACTCATTTGTACTAATACATTATTCAGCGTGTGGATTTACATTCCATTAATCCCTATACTGCCATAGCTTTATGGTATCTCTCTGTACAGGCTATGAGCAAACTTAGGGGGCTGTTCCTGCTGAATTGTGCTTAGTACAGGGGAATCCCTATGTGCCATAGTTTTATGGTATCTCTCTGTACAGGCTATGGGCAAACTTAGGGGGCTGTTCCTGCTGAATTGTGCTTAGTACAGGGAAATCCCTATGTGCCATAGTTTTATGGTATCTCTCTGTACAGGCTATGGGCAAACTTAGGGGGCTGTTCCTGCTGAATTGTGCTTAGTACAGGGGAATCCCTATGTGCCATAGCTTTATGGTATCTCTCTGTACAGGCTATGAGCAAACTTAGGGGGCTGTTCCTGCTGAATTGTGCTTAGTACAGGGAATCCCTATGTGCCATAGTTTTATGGTATCTCTCTGTACAGGCTATGAGCAAACTTAGGGGGCTGTTCCTGCTGAATTGTGCTTAGTACAGGGGAATCCCTATGTGCCATAGCTTTATGGTATCTCTCTGTACAGGCTATGAGCAAACTTAGGGGGCTGTTCCTGCTGAATTGTGCTTAGTACAGGGGAATGCCTATGTGCCATAGTTTTATGGTATCTCTCTGTACAGGCTATGAGCTAACTTAGGGGGCTGTTCCTGCTGAATTGTGCTTAGTACAGAGGAATCCCTATGTGCCATAGTTTTATGGTATCTCTCTGTACAGGCTATGAGCTAACTTAGGGGGCTGTTCCTGCTGAATTGTGCTTAGTACAGAGGAATCCCTATGTGCCAAAGTTTTATGGTATCTCTCTGTACAGGCTATGAGCAAACTTAGGGGGCTGTTCCTGCTGAATTGTGCTTAGTACAGGGGAATCCCTATGTGCCATAGTTTTATGGTATCTCTCTGTACAGGCTATGAGCAAACTTAGGGGGCTGTTCCTGCTGAATTGTGCTTAGTACGGGGGAATCCCTATGTGCCATAGTTTTATGGTATCTCTCTGTACAGGCTATGAGCAAACTTAGGGGGCTGTTCCTGCTGAATTGTGCTTAGTACAGGGGAATCCCTATGTGCCATAGTTTTATGGTATCTCTCTGTACAGGCTATGGGCAAACTTAGGGGGCTGTTCCTGCTGAATTGTGCTTAGTACAGGGGAATGCCTATGTGCCATAGTTTTATGGTATCTCTCTGTACAGGCTATGAGCAAACTTAGGGGGCTGTTCCTGCTGAATTGTGCTTAGTACAGGGGAATACCTGTGCTGGTATTGGTTTATGGTATTTCAGGGTATTTGTAGAAGGGTTTCTGTAGCAAACACCCCACTTATACCAACAGTACATTATATTTGAATTACTTTACAACACTTTCACTTTTTGGCATTACTGTTCCTTTAAGCAATAGAGGCAAGTGTGGGGGTGAGGGGAGGCGGCAGTAGTTCTGATGCTAGCCGGCCCAGAAGCACCCCCTGAATAATTCACAAACCAACGAATATAAGACAGTTAAGCCCAGTCCCAGCTGCAGTTTGGGAGCCCCCTGAGTACCCGGTCAGTACCAGTGCGTTGGCCAGAGTGCTGGCCGGACCAGTAAATTCTGCTAATAATAGAAGTTAGTGGCAGCTCAGTGCTATTTCCAGCTAGCAAGCAATCATCATTAGCCGCAGAGATTATGTAAAAGCAGGTCTCCCTGATGGATTTCCCATGGCTTTGTAGCTAAGCAAAGGCAAAACGATGATTACTTTGGGAGCAGGGATGAGCCGAGTCGCTGACTATTTCAGCCCATAGAGCAGATTGCATTGGGTTAATTACAGGCAAAATGAAGGATTTGTGCGCAAGAGCCGCCGCCTCAAGCCCTGCATGCCGCGTTTCATGTCTTATCTGATGGAAACTGTACTTAGTAAGGGGAAAATATACTCTAAACAGGGCTTAGTTTCCCTTTAATTTCCCGTAAGTCATGATGCTCATTTCCTTAGAACAGGGGTTAACCAGTATTAACCCTTCTTATCATTGAAACCCTTTGATAAACGCCAAGTGTGGAGGGATTTAAAGTGATACCGACACACAAAAAAAAAACCTATTAATTAAATTAAAGTTACCTATAGATCATGTTGATCGTTTTTGGCTGATTGGCCCCATTTTGTTACTTGAAGTGTTGAACCTAGTCAGTTATAGCTTCTAATGCTAACGGACTCCTGCTGCACAAATATGGCCGCCCCCTCATAGAGGAACATGGGGGATCAGATAGGGAATGGAAAAGCACTGGGCAAAGTCTGCGGTGGGCGTGTCCTAACAGTCCCTGCCAGAAGCACAGTAGGAGGGGAGTAGCCAATCACAGCCCCTGCAGTCACACAAGCACAGACAGGCTTCAGTTCCCTATCAGGTCAGCCTAGCTGCTGATTGGTTTCTACCCTACAGTGCCGCCGCCCCCCTGCACAGCCTGGCAAAGGAGGCAACAGGAAGTGACACAGATGGGTGTAGCCCAAAATACTACTTTTTAAAGCGCATTCCCTCTATATTTAGAAGAGTACAATTCATTCACACAATATGTCCCCTTTAAAGGGAAACTAAACCCCCAGAATGAATACTTAACCAACAGTTTTTATCGTATTAAGTGACCTATTAAAGAATCTCCCCAAACTGGAATATATATATCAGTAAATATTGCCCTTTTACATCCTTTCCCTTGAGCCGCCATTTAGTGATGGGCTGTGTGCTCCCTCAGAGATCAGCTGACAGGAAGTGATGCAGCTCTAACTGTAACAGGAAGTAGTGTGGGAGCAAAAGGCAGAAGTCTGCCCATTCATTGGCTGATGGGGCCTAGCATGTATGTGTGCCTTGGCTTGTTTGTGTGCACTGTGACTCCTATGATCCCAGGGGGCGGCCCTTAGTACTTAAAATGGCAGTTTCCTATTTAGGATTACCCAATGGCACATACTACTAAACAAGTATATTTATATGAAAATGGTTTATTTAGATGAAGCGGGGTTTTATATATGAGCTGTTTATGCAATATATTTTTATAGCGACCTACATTTTTATACTCATGTTATATCAATTCTTATAGGATACTTTTCTAGGCAGCGCTCCCCTCCCCCAAAACGCCCTGGTTCTTATGTTTTTGTATTATTTAAACCAATAAAAAGTAGTTTAAAATAAACCTCATGACTCGCGACGCCACCGAGGAGTTTTATTGACTTTTCAGTGATATTAAAAATCATATCCGGTTGGGAATTTCCCGGATCGAGAAACCGGTGAGCGTTGTTATTAGCGGGCATTGGGCCCCTGTATACGCCATGATACACGGCGGGCGGAAATCTGGGAGCTGAAATGGTTTGACCCGGGCAATAATACGGCGGCCCCGCTGCGGATAATCTGCTGCCTGTTATCTGCTGCCGTTTCCTCCGGGAGGGGAATAAAAATAGCTCTGCTAAAATCGCTGAGAAGCTGTGAAATTCTGCAAACAGACGGTGTCAGATAATCATCTAAATCTGCCATTCACAATCATTTCTTCCATTATCCCTCATTCCTATCTGCCGCCTACATTTAGGGTGAAAATGAATAGACGCAGGGCCCCCGAGTGCCTGATGGGTATGGGCAACTCCGACTGTGGCTAATGTGGGTGCAGAACTGCTGTTAAAGCTCTGCGTAATGGTACAATAAGGAAGGATTGTAGAAAAAATGCAGTGCAGCCAATGGTCAGGATTAAATACATAGTAACATAGTAAGTTACCTTGACCTTTATATTATTAATAAATGTATATTTTCTGTAATTGTAGCATTGTCTCAGTGCAGTGGCCACTAGCAACTCTTGTATCATTTCTTGTGCACAGGGAGCTGAAGGTAAAGCAGTGGCTGAAAGCCAGAACCATGTCACACAGTTAAAGGGAAAGAGCCCATATCCAGCCACTGTCTGAACCTAAAGGGATACTGTCAGGGGAAACATCTTTGTTACAAAACCCATCAGTTAATAGAGCATCTCCCGCAGAATCCTGCATTGTAATCTGTTTTTCCCATGGGGCTAGCCATATTCTTCATTTCCCAGGGTGCCACAGCCATGTGACCTGTGCTCGTAAACTTCACTCACACTTTACTGCTGCGCTGCAAGTTGGAGTGATATCCCCCCCCCTCACCCCCAGCAGCCGATCAGCAGAACAATGGGAAGGGAGCAAGATAGCAGCTCCCAGTAGGTATCAGAATAGCACTCAATAGTAAGAAATCCAAGTCCGGCTTGGGACTCCTCCAGTTACATGGGAGTAGGAGAAACAATAGGTTAGCTGAAAGCAGTTCTAATGTGTAGCGCTGGCTGAAAGCTCAGACTCAGGCACAATGCACTGAGATGGCGCCTACACACCAATATTACAGCTACAAATACATTTGTTGGTACAAGAATAAAAGGTTAAATGGCAGGGAATTATTTGCTGTGTAACAGTGTCATTTATACATAAATATCATGGCAGTGTCCCTTTAATGCTTTCAGCTACATTCCCCAGATGCCCCTGAGCGGGCACATTTCGCACAGCTAAATAAATTGAGCCTGACAGCCCAGGATAATCTGACAGTTTTCTTCACTGCTGCGTCACAGCGAAGGGGAAATAGTTGAGTGGAATCAGCTCAGCGGAAGAATGATAAGGAAAACTATGCTGCAAATATAAAACAATATTTACTCAAGGCCCTTGTGTTTTATGTTGCCAGTTTGTGCCACAGCCTTTGCCCTCCATTCATTCACACAAGGACAGATAGAGAGGTTATCTAGTTGTGCCCGAGCTGCCACTCAGCATGTGTGTGTGTGTGTGTATATGTGTGTGTATATATATATATATATATATATCTGTCTTTTTTCTTAGCCATCCCAGGATCCCAATATATTCCCTCAGCTCTTTAATGCTTTTTTTATCCCCCCAGATCTGCCGTGGTGGCTTCTCCTCATCCGACAGAAGTCCCTGATTGGAATCCTTCCCGGTGGCCATGAGATCTACAAGATCAACAAGATCGCTGCTATTCCTCTGTCAGGGGCTGAGCCCCAGGACTTGGAGCTGGAGGTGAGACAATGATCTGGGCCACTGATTTGAGTTTAAGAAATCTTGTGTTACCTATTCTTTAACTACTTTTTGTTTGTTTAAATGGATTCTGTCACAATTTTAATGGGGTACTTTTTATTCTGCAACAGAGATAAACTGATGCCCTATGCTTGGTATGTGAGGCTATTGCCACATATTTATGAAAGCCCCTTGGCAAATACATACAAGTATGCGTGCAGTGCTGGTCATGCAGAGTGCCATGGAGCTGTGTAATGTTCCATCCGTGTGTTAGTGGAGGGAAGGTATCGGCCATAGTCATAGCTTGTCATTGGGTTATGACCAATTGAATTGACATCAGCCCTCAGTCAGTGCCCCATTGAGCCTCCTGGTAGGGGTCCCCAACCTACAGCCCCCCAGTAGTGAAGCGTGGGTTGAGAAAAACCTCGGCCCACCCCCTCTGAACCCTACCAGACCCGGCTTCTCCCCTCTATTTATAGACCTTTGCTTGCCTGCCCGCCCCGCCAATGATGTCACGAAAGAGGCGGAGCAAGGGACACAGCCAGAACTGAAAGCTGGCGGTGTAAGGTCGAGGAGTGCGGGCAAAAGAGGTCGAACCCCCTTCCCCCCCCCCCCGACCCGCACATCACTACTGATTAAAACTTCAAACTAGGGATACACCGAATCCAGGATTTGGTTTGGGATTCTGCCTTTTCTGGCAGGATTCGGATTGGACCAAATCCATGCCTCTGGCCGAACCAAATCCGAATCCTAAAAATCACGTGACTTTTTGTCATGTAAACACGGAAGTTGAAAATTTTTCCCATTTTCCCCAGATTTAACCCTTCCAAAACCTAATTAGCATTTGCGAATTAGGATTTGTTCAGTATTCGGCCGAATCCTTTACAAAGGGTTCAGGGGTTCGGCCGAATCAAAAAAAGTGGATTTGGTGCATCCCTACTTTAAACTGCTGTTGGGCCCCTTTAACTCAGGGATTAGGGGTTTACTGGGGGCCACATGCTGGATGTTCCTTACAAGGCCCTGACTTCCTGCGTGGCGATTTTTCTCTTCCTAATAAAACCAAACGCAGCAGAGAAAGCGAAAAATAGAAATGCATAAATAATTCCCCTTATCTCGTTTCCAGTAAACTGAATTATTTGTCACTGGAACGGGCAAATTAAATTAACTTGCTGCAAAAGCTCTGCCAAAAATGACAGCGTCTGCATTTTCCCCATTTGTTTGTCTGTTTGTTTTTGCCAATGAGCGAGTAGGGAGGGGCTGTTTGTACAGGCAGTTTGTTCCTGCGTCGGCTGAGGCAGCAGTAAATTTCTATTTAAAAAAAGACAGGTACCGGGAGTTGTCAGGCACCCATGATGGAGTCTGTTAAATGGGCCCCGTAATTAGATGTTGCTAAAGTGCCTGACTCAGCTCCATATTTTCTACACTTCTCGGCCCTATCTTGCTCCCTGTCTCTCTTCTCCTTTTTCCCTCTTCAGCAATATACAATAAATATTCAATATACAAATCCATATAAACCCGTTAAGCTTTTACATGTACAGGTATGAGATCCCTTATCCAGAAAGTTCCGAATTAAGGAAGGGCCATCTCCCATTGACTCCATTATAAGGAAATAATTCTAATTTTTAAACATTATTTTCATTTTTTCTGTAATAATAAAACAGTACCTGTAATTGATCCCAACTAAGATATAATTACCCCTTATTGGGGCAGAACAGCCCTATTGGGTTTATTTAATGGTTAAATGATTCCCTTTTCTCTGTAATAATAAAACAGTACCTGTACTTGATCCCAACTAAGATATAATTACCCCTTATTGGGGCAGAACAGCCCTATTGGGTTTATTTCATGGTTAAATGATTCCCTTTTCTCTGTAATAATAAAACAGTACCTGTACTTGATCCCAACTAAGATATAATTACCCCTTATTGGGGCAGAACAGCCCTATTGGGTTTATTTAATGGTTAAATGATTCCCTTTTCTCTGTAATAATAAAACAGTACCTGTACTTGATCCCAACTAAGATATAATTACCCCTTATTGGGGGCAGAACAGCCCTATTGGGTTTATTTCATGGTTAAATGATTCCCTTTTCTCTGTAATAATAAAACAGTACCTGTACTTGATCCCAACTAAGATATAATTACCCCTTATTGGGGCAGAACAGCCCTATTGGGTTTATTTCATGGTTAAATGATTCCCTTTTCTCTGTAATAATAAAACAGTACCTGTACTTGATCCCAACTAAGATATAATTACCCCTTATTGGGGGCAGAACAGCCCTATTGGGTTTATTTCATGGTTAAATGATTCCCTTTTCTCTGTAATAATAAAACAGTACCTGTACTTGATCCCAACTAAGATATAATTACCCCTTATTGGGGGCAGAACAGCCCTATTGGGTTTATTTAATGGTTAAATGATTCCCTTTTCTCTGTAATAATAAAACAGTACCTGTACTTGATCCCAACTAAGATATAATTACCCCTTATTGAGGGCAGAACAATCCTTTTGGGTTTAATTAATTTTTAAATAATTTTTTTAGTAGATCTGAATTATGGAAAGACCCCTTATCCAGAAAACACCGGGTCCCAAGCATTCTGGATAACAGGTCCCATGCCTGTAATTGTTTAATATATGAAATGACTCTTTTTCATGGGAACAGCAGGCACATTGCTTTGTTTATTTCCAAATTCACACCCCTCTTATCCTGAGGGAAATAAGGATCATTCTCCTGGTCTTTTAATTTAACGGCGCATCATTTCTTTTAACACATTTTGATTAGATGTTCTTTAATTATTGAGCTGGTTTTGTTGAGCCCAAGTTGCATTTTGAAAATAAATAAATAAATAAATATATATATATATATATACCATTCCTTACCATTGAATGGGAAAAATAGTGGTGGAGAATGCGCCCCTTGCACCAATGAGCTTAATGTCTATATTGGTTATAAATTCTCATTTTCTAACAATGAATGTAACGTATTCCCAGTTGTGTTGTTGGGTTACTGGCAAACATTTATATGCTGAGCAGAGTCTGTTGTTCTTTCTCATTCAGCTTTGCAAGAAACATCATTTTGGCATCAACAAGCCGGAGAAGATAACCCAGTCTCCCGACGACTCCAAGTTTCTTATGAAAACCCTCACCCAGATCAAATCCAATGTGTCGGCTCCGGCTAAGAAAAAGGTATCCGAGGGCTTATCATCTTGTCTTCCTACAGCCTATGGGTAGTGTGAGGCCTGAGTGGCGCCGTTTGGTAGCTAAGATGACCCTGTGCTGAATGCATGGGAGAGGATAGAATTGCTGAGTGCTGGGCTAATGAATAATTAAGAAACAGGACAGGTACAACATATGAGCCTAGAGAGAGGTAGGATCATGTAACCCCCTCCTGTCTTTATAGAGATGAAGCTAATAACTTCAGATGCAGAAAAGTTATTTTTCTGCATCATTTGATATTCTGGCAGGGGAGGAGGGGCTAAAACATTGATGTTACCAATTGTAACAGCTTCCCCACAGCTTACGTACAGCATGCAGGAACTACATAACCCACAATGCATTGCACTGGGATGTTCCTTTCCTTATTGACATCATGTGTGCATCAGGGAATTGTGGGATTGGGAGGAGGCAGGCTGAGGGCAGGCGACTACTGTTACATTTTATTGGAGTATCAAAGTAGCCAGCCGGATCAGCAGGGGGCGGGGTTTAGGGAACTGTTCCAAACCATATTATTACATTAAAAATATTGCAGAGTTGCTTGAAGTAATGTTCTCTTTTCAAAAAAGTTTAAATTGTGTTTGGGGGCAAAACAGCCCTATTGGGTTTATTTAATGGTTAAATGATTTCCTTTTCTCTGTAATAATAAAACAGTACCTGTACTTGATCCCAACTAAGATATAATTACCCCTTATTGGGGCAGAACAGCCCTATTGGGTTTATTTCATGGTTAAATGATTCCCTTTTCTCTGTAATAATAAAACAGTACCTGTACTTGATCCCAACTAAGATATAATTACCCCTTATTGGGGGCAGAACAGCCCTATTGGGTTTATTTCATGGTTAAATGATTCCCTTTTCTCTGTAATAATAAAACAGTACCTGTACTTGATCCCAACTAAGATATAATTACCCCTTATTGGGGGCAGAACAGCCCTATTGGGTTTATTTCATGGTTAAGTGATTCCCTTTTCTCTGTAATAATAAAACAGTACCTGTACTTGATCCCAACTAAGATATAATTACCCCTTATTGGGGCAGAACAGCCCTATTGGGTTTATTTAATGGTTAAATGATTCCCTTTTCTCTGTAATAATAAAACAGTACCTGTACTTGATCCCAACTAAGATATAATTACCCCTTATTGGGGGCAGAACAGCCCTATTGGGTTTATTTCATGGTTAAGTGATTCCCTTTTCTCTGTAATAATAAAACAGTACCTGTACTTGATCCCAACTAAGATACAATTACCCCTTATTGGGGCAGAACAGCCCTATTGGGTTTATTTAATGGTTAAATGATTCCCTTTTCTCTGTAATAATAAAACAGTACCTGTACTTGATCCCAACTAAGATATAATTACCCCTTATTGGGGCAGAACAGCCCTATTGGGTTTATTTAATGGTTAAATGATTCCCTTTTCTCTGTAATAATAAAACAGTACCTGTACTTGATCCCAACTAAGATATAATTACCCCTTATTGGGGCAGAACAGCCCTATTGGGTTTATTTAATGGTTAAATGATTCCCTTTTCTCTGTAATAATAAAACAGTACCTGTACTTGATCCCAACTAAGATATAATTACCCCTTATTGGGGGCAGAACAGCCCTATTGGGTTTATTTCATGGTTAAGTGATTCCCTTTTCTCTGTAATAATAAAACAGTACCTGTACTTGATCCCAACTAAGATATAATTACCCCTTATTGGGGCAGAACAGCCCTATTGGGTTTATTTAATGGTTAAATGATTCCCTTTTCTCTGTAATAATAAAACAGTACCTTATCCGGAAAACCCCAGGTCCTGAGCATTATGGATAATGGGTCCCATACCTTTATTGTGGTGGGAAGCCATGCTTTGAGCCTGTGTATTTCCAGCCTGCTCTGGCAGGTTAATAAGATGCCGTTTGGTTGGCAGTTGAGTATTTATTCAGCAGCACGGCCAGTGTCCCAGGGTGCAGGATATTGCTCCTGTGCTGAGCCTGTGTACCAGAACCATAGTGATTAATCATCCCCAGATTGCAAAGGCTACAGAAAGCTCCTGCGCTACACCCATGGTTACCGAAGTGGTGAAATAAACCACTGACTATTTCACTGCTTACCTGGAGTGAGTGAATAATGCCAATTTCCAGAACTTTGCCAATTTAATGCTGAGTGGCAACGACCTACATTCTACATTTCCGGATTTCATTCAGATGAATGGTCATTGCTAGGGAAGCGGGTATGTTTTTATAGGTATTTTTACGTATTTCCTATAAAGGGAAACTATACCCCCAAACAATGTAGGTCACTATAAAAATATATTGCATAAACAGCTCATATGTAAAACTCTGCTTTATCTAAATAAACCACGAGGAGCGGGCGGGTAGTGATTGCGGTGCGCGTCGGGCCCCTCTGAAGATTTTGTAGCAGGGGGGCCCCGGTGCGGTCTAGGAACACCACTGGGTGCATTATGGTGACTCAGATTGCTCAGGCCTCTGGGAATAAATTGTGTCCCACAGCCAGAGATCATTACAGATGTTTAAAATCAGCTTATGGAATGGTGCAACCCAGTACCCCTACCTACTTCTATAGACTCCAGAACCTGTTTTGTTTTTTCCGGATAAGGATCTTTCTGTAATCTTAAATCTACTGAAAAAGTATTTAAATATTAAATAATAAACCCAATAGGGCTGTTTTGCCTCCAATAAGGGGTAATTTTGTCTTAGTTGGGATCAAGTACAGGTACTGTTTTATTATTACAGAGAAAAGGGAATCATTTAACCATTAAATAAACCCAATAGGGCTGTTCTGCCCCCAATAAGGGGTAATTATATCTTAGTTGGGATCAAGTACAGGTACTGTTTTATTATTACAGAGAAAGGGGAATCATTTAACCATGAAATAAACCCAATAGGGCTGTTCTGCCCCAATAAGGGGTAATTATATCTTAGTTGGGATCAAGTACAGGTACTGTTTTATTATTACAGAGAAAAGGGAATCATTTAATCATTAAATAAACCCAATAGGGCTGTTCTGCCCCAATAAGGGGTAATTATATCTTAGTTGGGATCAAGTACAGATACTGTTTTATTATTACAGAGAAAAGGGAATCATTTAACCATGAAATAAACCCAATAGGGCTGTTCTGCCCCAATAAGGGGTAATTATATCTTAGTTGGGATCAAGTACAGATACTGTTTTATTATTACAGAGAAAAGGGAATCATTTAACCATGAAATAAACCCAATAGGGCTGTTCTGCCCCAATAAGGGGTAATTATATCTTAGTTGGGATCAAGTACAGGTACTGTTTTATTATTACAGAGAAAAGGGAATCATTTAACCATTAAATAAACCCAATAGGGCTGTTCTGCCCCCAATAAGGGGTAGTTATATCTTAGTTGGGATCAAGTACAGGTACTGTTTTATTATTACAGAGAAAAGGGAATCATTTAACCATTAAATAAACCCAATAGGGCTGTTCTGCCCCCAATAAGGGGTAATTATATCTTAGTTGGGATCAAGTACAGGTACTGTTTTATTATTACAGAGAAAAGGGAATCATTTAACCATGAAATAAACCCAATAGGGCTGTTCTGCCCCCAATAAGGGGTAATTATATCTTAATTTTGATCAAGTAGAAGGGATTGCTTTATTATTACAAACATAAAGTTTGAGAAAAAAATAGAATTATTTGCTTATAATGGAGAGATGGCCTGTAATTTGGAGCTTTCTGTATAACGGATCACATATCTGTAATTAATCTCATCACTTTCCTTTCAAAGTGTGCCTTATGGAATTCTTCTGCTTATGCCTCATACACAACAAAATGTGGTGCGCCATTCCTGGTGCCTCCATTGCGATAACTCACAGGATTCTGGGTAAAGCACCTGGCATGCCTGGGAACTTATTGCATTAGAATAAATGACCACATTCTTTTTCTGCTTCATGTCTAGACATTTCACAGAATCTCCCAGCATACACTGCTGGCCCATTATCAGTATTGGGATTATCAAGTCATTGCTCCATGTCCCGATCTATAGCCGAGGTTGTGTTCATTGCCGAATACCTGGGTTTGAGTCTCGTAAGGCCAAGTACAATGTATTTAGTCTCCCTAAGGGAAAGGTGCCATTTATGGGCATATGAATGTACATTGTTGAATAAAGTGTAGATGAAATATTTGAAAGGAATTCCTTCTCTGCCTGCCATTGCTAGAGTTCTCCCCATGTATGGGAAACGCTTTCTATTATCTTTTTAGGGGGTGTTTGCAGCCACACGAGGGCCAGACACAGGGCTTAGGGTGGGATATCTTAACTATCTTCTGAAGGAACTAATGCCTAAAATGTATTATGGATAGGAATGTTATAGACTGAACTTACTGCACCAACACAGAGGTTTAGGCCCTATCACAGTAATGGGCCATGGCTTCAAAGCACAGAGGCCCCCAGCAGCCCCCCATCCTCTGATTCAGCACTAGAGTTAAGGTCCCCATACACGGGCCGATTCTACCTGCCGATATCGGTCCCTTAGACTGATTGGGCAGCTTATTGGCCCATGTTCTGCACTAGAGTTAAGGTCCCCATACACGGGCCGATTCTAGCTGCCGATATCGGTCCCTTAGACTGATTGGGCAGCTTATTGGTCCATGTTCTGCACTAGAGTTAAGGTCCCCATACACGGGCCGATTCTACCTGCCGATATCGGTCCCTTAGACTGATTGGGCAGCTTATTGGCCCATGTTCTGCACTAGAGTTAAGGTCCCCATACACGGGCCGATTCTAGCTGCCGATATCGGTCCCTTAGACTGATTGGGCAGCTTATTGGCCCATGTTCTGCACTAGAGTTAAGGTCCACATACACGGACCGATTCTAGCTGCCGATATCGGTCCCTTAGACTGATTGGGCAGCTTATTGGCCCATGTTCTGCACTAGAGTTAAGGTCCACATACACGGGCCGATTCTAGCTGCCGATATCGGTCCCTTAGACTGATTGGGCAGCTTATTGGCAAGTGTTCTGCACTAGAGTAAAGGTCCCCATACACGGGCCGATTCTACCTGCCGATATCGGTCCCTTAGACTGATTGGGCAGCTTATTGGCCCATGTTCTGCACTAGAGTTAAGGTCCCCATACACGGGCCGATTCTACCTGCCGATATCGGTCCCTTAGACTGATTGGGCAGCTTATTGGCCCATGTTCTGCACTAGAGTTAAGGTCCCCATACACGGGCCGATTCTACCTGCCGATATCGGTCCCTTAGACTGATTGGACAGCTTATTGGCCCATGTTCTGCACTAGAGTTAAGGTCCCCATACACGGGCCGATTCTACCTGCCGATATCGGTCCCTTAGACTGATTGGACAGCTTATTGGCCCATGTTCTGCACTAGAGTTAAGGTCCCCATACACGGGCCGATTCTAGCTGCCGATATCGGTCCCTTAGACAGCTTATCGGCCCGTGTATGGGCACTAATGATAGGCCTGCCTGACCATCATCTGGCCTGAAATCGAACCGTTGTTCTAGGGCCCCTAGGGCCAAACAACCAAATTAGCCAGATATCGTCCACCCATAGGTGGGGAAAATCGGGAGAAGATCTGCTTGCTTGGTGACCTCGCCAAACGAGAGGATCTTAGCGTGTATGGCCCCTTTAGTTAAATATCACAGTGAGTGGTTTGATAGCTGCTACTTGTAGCAAGTGGGTGGGAAAAGGCCGCTACAATTAGGGGCAATCAAGACCCACCATGGCATTGCCCTTGAGTACAGCTGCCGGTTGTATTGGTAGAATCCTGACTCAAAATGAAAGGGATGTGGGTTCCCTTAAAAAGTGAATGTAAAATAATAATGATAAAGTTAACAATTCATTTATTTAGGACAAGGAAAAGCCTAACGCATTTTGTGCCTGTTGGGCACTTATTTATAGGCTAATGGGCTCACCCATTTCTTTTCTATAAGGATTGTGACCGATCAGATTAAAGTACACAATTACTCACATTAATTACATTCTAAATCAAAACCAGTGATGCAATACAACCCATATGGGCAAAATATATGCACACGTGTCTAAATGTGTGTATGTGACACATGATGTATGTATATATTTTGCGCATATGGGTTGTATTGCATCACTGGTTTTGATTTAGAATTATTTCCACATCTATGATTGGTTATTGTGTACTTTGATCTGATTGGCCACAACCCCTATAAAGCCATGTACAGGGGTGTGCCCATTAAGCTATTATGCCCCAACAGGCACGAAATGCGTTAAACTTTTCCTTGTCCATAATAATTTGTAACTTACTTTATTATTTTTCATTTACTTTTTTTCGGGGAATCCACATCCATTGAGTGAGGTATCATACAGCCATAGACTGGGGTGCCTTGTGAACATTTTCCCCTTTGTATAACTATTATTTATATACAACTATAATGTAATTTCTCCTTTGGAGCATTGATTACCACTCTCTGCTCATTTTTTGGTAAAGTCCTGTACAACAAAGTGCTTGGAGGCTAATACATTGGAGTGTTCTAGGTTAAAGAGAGCAAGGAGAAGGAGAGGCTGGAACGGAGGCTGCTGGAGGAGCTGTTTAAAATGTTTATGGACTCGGACTCCTTCTACTACAGTTGGACTTATGACCTGACCAGCTCCGTACAGAGGCAGAGCTCCAGAGAGAAGAGCGACCTCCTCTTATGGCAAACGGTCAGTGTTACCATATTCTCATTTGTATAGCACCCACACGTTATTCAACTGCAGAGAATGTTCCATCATGGGGGGGCACTTACACCTGTCTGGGACCAGTGCTGGCCAGTTTACCCACAGGTTGGGCGGGTTCAGGCCAACATGCTCATGGGCGGGTGTGGGCTGAGCTCTTTCTGTCGGTTTGGGTTGGGTGCAGGTAGCTAGAGAGCGGGTTAGGGTTGGGTGCAGGTAGCTAGAGAGCGGGTTAGGGTTGGGTGCAGGTAGCTAGAGAGCGGGTTAGGGTTGGGTGCAGGTAGCTAGAGAGCGGGTTAGGGTTGGGTGCAGGTAGCTAGAGAGCGGGGTTAGGGTGGTGCAGGTAGCTAGGGATCGGCGTTAGGTTGGGTGCAGGTAGCTAGGAGAGCGGGCTTAGGGTTGGGTGCAGGTAGCTAGAGAGCGGTTAGGGTTGGGTGCAGGTAGCTAAAGAGCGGGTTAGGGGTTGGGTGCAGTAGCTAGAGAGCGGGTTAGGGTTGGGTGCAAGTAGCTAGAGAGCGGGTTAGGGTCGGGTGCAGGTAGCTAGAGAGCGGGTTAGGGTTGGGTGCAGGTAGCTAGAGAGCGGGTTAGGGGTTGGGTGCAGGTAGCTAGAGAGCGGGTTAGGTTGGGTGCAGGTAGCTAGAGAGGCGGGTTAGGGGTTGGGTGCAGGTAGCTAGAGAGCGGGTTAAGGGGTCAGGTGCAGGTAGCTAGAGAGCGGGTTAGGGTTGGGTGCAGTAGCTAGAGAGTGGGTTAGGGTTGCGGTGCAGGGTAGCTAGAGAGCGGGTTAGGGTTGGGTGCAGGTAGCTAGAGAGCGGGTTAGGGTCGGGTGCAGTAGCTAGAGAGCGGGTTAGGGTTGGGTGCAGGTAGCTAAAGAGCGGGTTTAGGGTTGGGTGCAGGTAGCTAGAGAGCGGGTTAGGGTTGGGTGCAGGTAGCTAGAGAGCGGGTTAGGGTTGGGTGCAGGTAGCTAGAGAGCGGGTTAGGGTTGGGTGCAGGTAGCTAGAGAGCGGGTTAGGGTTGGGTGCAGGTAGCTAGAGAGCGGGTTAGGGTTGGGTGCAGGGAGCTAGAGAGCGGGTTAGGGTTGGGTGCAGGTAGCTAGAGAGCGGGTTAGGGTTGGGTGCAGGTAGCTAGAGAGCGGGTTAGGGTTGGGTGCAGGTAGCTAGAGAGCGGGTTAGGGTTGGGTGCAGGTAGCTAGAGAGCGGGTTACATCACTAGTGTACACGTGCTGCATTTGTGGGGCCCAGTGAAACATTCGTTACATTCCTAATGGCTGTTCTGCCAGCGCCTGTAGCCCAGCGGGTTAAACTGAACATACTGACAAGAGGAATTTACAGCTGAACTTGTATCTCCCTCCGGGGGGTCCGTGTTCCCAGTTCAAGTTGAAGAATGTTGCAGCGCAACATAATGGTTTGTGTCCCAGACTGGAAACAAGGGGAGCAACATTGTTATGCCTGGAGCAAAATGAATGTAATCATTGTAAGAGTGCAAACGTATTGGGAATATCTGATGCCTGATGGTACACGTGGGGCTGGGAGTAAATAGTCTTTCTCTTTAAAGCCCTTAGACAAAAAGTAACTAGTGAGTGCAGGCAGTGAGTAAGCAAAGAGGATCTTATGGGGGGGGGAAGCCCCCGGGGTATTACCATTGGGCCCTACTGTGCTGCTTGTGCGACACAGACACTGCTATTCTGAGACCAGTTGCAATTGGTTTTTATTTTTTGTGGGTTTTTTTTCAGTTATTTGGCTTTTTTGTTTAGCAGCTCTCCATTATGGAACTTTTTGCAGCTGGTTGATAGGGTCTTGTTTATCTTAGCAACAAGGCAGTGGTTTGAATGAGACACAGGAGTGGAACTAAATATAAGGAATAAAAAAAAAATTAGAAGTAACAGTAAATTTGTAAGCTCGCAAAGGAACCGTTTTCTGGCAGCCACAAAAAAAAAAAAATAATAAAGACCAACTGCAAAGTTGCTAGAATTAAGACATTTTATTACATACTTGAAGGTGAACCACCCCTCTAAAGTCTCACTCACATCACTGCTTGGTTTCCAGGTAATGTGGACCCTAGCAACCAGATAGCTGCTAAAATTCCAAACTGGAGAGCTTCAGAACAAACCAAACTAAAATGATCTCAGAATATTTCTCCATCATACTGAAAGTTAAAGAAAAACAAATAAAAAGGGAGCACTTTCAGTAATAATAGGTTTTATTTTTTTTCATCCACTTGGTAAAATCTTATTTTTCTGAATAATTGAATCATGCAGAGCTGAGCTTAACCCTTTCAGTGATGCCGGGTTTGCCATTACCTGTTGCTCTGCCTGGTGTGAATCACAGCTTGTAATAAATAGAATAACCGCTATGGGGGGGGGGGGGGCTGTGCGTGGTGTCGGTACTGTGGCGCTGCTGGGTATTGGAGTTGGCAGAACCGTATGGTGCAGGCTCCCCGCTGTGCATTGTGTTTAGAGACAAACAGCAACTGCAATGCATGTTATTGCCCCCATTCTCTAGTAATAACAGATATTTCATCCTACCCATATGTATAAATACAGATATACAGAGAAGGAATGTTCTGGGCACACAATAAGCTGTACCCCCATACTGTACTGTCTAAGGGAAACACTATGGCACCTCCTACCCATATGTATAAATACAAATATACAGAGAAGGAATGTTCTGGGCACACAATAAGCTGTACCCCCATACTGTACTGTCTAAGGGAAACACTATGGCACCTCCCTCCCATATGTTATAAATACAAATATACAGAGAAGGAATGTTCTGGGCACACAAATAGCTGTACCCCCATACTGTACTGTCTAAGGGAACACTATGCACCCCCTACCCATATGTATAAATACAAATATACAGAGAAGGAATGTTCTGGGCACACAATTAAGCTGTACCCCCATTACTGTACTGTCTAAGGGAAACACTATGGCACCCCCTACCCATATGTAAAATACAAATATACAGAGAAGGAATGTTCTGGGCACACAATAAGCTGTACCCCCATACTGTACTGCTAAGGGAAACACTATGGCACCTCCTACCCATATGTATAAATACAAATATACAGAGAAGGAATGTTCTGGGCACACAATAAGCTGCTACCCCCATTACTGTACTGTCTAAGGGAAACACTATGGGCACCCCCTACCCATATGTATAATACAAATATACAGAGAAGGAATGTTCTGGGCACACAATAAGCTTACCCCCATACTGTACTGTCTAAGGGAAACACTATGGCACCCCTACCCATATGTATAAATACAAATATACAGAGAAGGAATGTTCTGGGCACACCAATAAGCTGTACCCCCATACTGTACTGTCTAAGGGAAACACTATGGCACCCCCTACCCATATGTATAAATACAAATATACAGAGAAGGAATGTTCTGGGCACACAATAAGCTGTACCCCCATACTGTACTGTCTAAGGGAAACACTATGGCACCCCCTACCCATATGTATAAATACAAATATACAGAGAAGGAATGTTCTGGGCACACAATAAGCTGTACCCCCATACTGTACTGTCTAAGGGAAACACTATGGCACCCCCTACCCATATGTATAAATACAAATATACAGAGAGGGAATGTTCTGGGCACACAATAAGCTGTACCCCCCATACTGTACTGTCTAAGGGAAACACTATGGCACCTCCTACCCATATGTATAAATACAAATATACAGAGAAGGAATGTTCTGGGCACACAATAAGCTTTACCCCCATACTGTACTGTCTAAGGGAAACACTATGGCACCCCCTACCCATATGTATAAATACAAATATACAGAGAAGGAATGTTCTGGGCACACAATAAGCTGTACCCCCATACTGTACTGTCTAAGGGAAACACTATGGCACCCCCTACCCATATGTATAAATACAAATATACAGAGAGGGAATGTTCTGGGCACACAATAAGCTGTACCCCCATACTGTACTGTCTAAGGGAAACACTATGGCACCCCCTACCCATATGTATAAATACAAATATACAGAGAAGGAATGTTCTGGGCACACAATAAGCTGTACCCCCATACTGTACTGTCTAAGGGAAACACTATGGCACCTCCTACCCATATGTATAAATACAAATATACAGAGAAGGAATGTTCTGGGCACACAATAAGCTGTACCCCCATACTGTACTGTCTAAGGGAAAACACTATGGCACCCCCTACCCATATGTATAAATACAAATATACAGAGAAGGAATGTTCTGGGCACACAATAAGCTGTACCCCCATACTGTACTGTCTAAGGGAAACACTATGGCACCCCCTACCCATATGTATAAATACAAATATACAGAGAAGGAATGTTCTGGGCACACAATAAGCTGTACCCCCATACTGTACTGTCTAAGGGAAACACTATGGCACCCCCTACCCATATGTATAAATACAAATATACAGAGAAGGAATGTTCTGGGCACACAATAAGCTGTACCCCCATACTGTACTGTCTAAGGGAAACACTATGGCACCCCCTACCCATATGTATAAATACAAATATACAGAGAAGGAATGTTCTGGGCACACAATAAGCTGTACCCCCATACTGTACTGTCTAAGGGAAACACTATGGCACCCCCTACCCATATGTATAAATACAAATATACAGAGCTGCACATAAAGCTGTACCCCCATACTGTAATGTAAGAGAAACAGTGAGGCAGCTCCCACCCATATGTATAAATATACTGAGAAGGAATGTTCTGGGCACATAGAAGCTGTACCCTCATCAGTTTGTAGGAAATGAAAGATAAACAGTACATATGGATTGTATTTTACTCACTGTTTATCCAGGTGAAGCTGCAAAGCTTTTACATTCAGGATTAGATTTGCAAACATAGCTTTCAGCAGGAATTGGATCTTTGTTCACTCTCTTTTGTTTGGCCGGAGTTTGGGGCCGAGCCCAGATCAGACTGACTGCACATTAAAGCTTATGGCTGATGGTTTAACCACCACAGAGCCCTCTCATAAAAGTAAAAAATGTGTCATTTAAACCTTTTTTAGGTTGACACTTAGCCGAAGTCCTGATAGGCTGAGATTGAATGTAGCCAATGCCAATTTCCCCTCAACCCAATTTTTTTTCTTTCAGGTAGATGACCGGTTCTTTTGGAACAAGCACATGATTCAGGATCTCATTGATATAAAGGTACAGTTGTGGGAGCACAGTTTCTTTATGTTATTATGGTATGTTCTTAAATATGAGATCTAAACTAGAAGGAACTGTGCCCAAACTTGCCGCCAGCGCCTAATTTAACCGGCGAGTTTCTAATAGGGTGCCATTATTAAAGAAATGTATCCTGTTCTCAGCATGAAAACTATAGGCCTGTTGATTTGACGCTGGGGGCAGGAAAGATTTCGAAGGGGTTAAGACAAGGGATAAGGTACTGGAATACATTGCACATAACAATACTGTAGTATGAGTTGTGTCAGCATGGCTTTATGGGTAATATAGATCTGGCCAGACTAATGTGAAGAGGGGAGCAAAAGCCTATACATTGGGGGCAATGGGGGGGGTTTAACCAAATTAAATAAATAAACCCAAAAATAGCAACTTTCACCGAAGCCGGGGGAAAAAGGAAATGAATAGAATCAGACCGGCACTGTCCAACTGGGGCTGATAATTGGCCCATGACATAAAGACAAGCCAAGAGACAAACCCAAAAGGATATTGGAGTACCGGGAGTTATAGGCACTAGTATCCTATGATTTACAGATGACAGCGAGAGAGCTACCGGGAGTTATAGGCACTAGTATCCTATGATTTACAGATGACAGTGAGAGAGCTACCAGGAGTTATAGGCACTAGTATCATATGATTTACAGATGACAGTGAGAGAGCTACCGGGAGTTATAGGCACTAGTATCATATGATTTACAGATGACAGTGAGAGAGCTACCAGGAGTTATAGGCACTAGTATCATATGATTTACAGATGACAGTGAGAGAGCTACCGGGAGTTATAGGCACTAGTATCAAATAATTTACAGATGACTGCGAGAGAGCAACCGGGAATTATAGGCACTAGTATCATATGATTTACAGATGACAGTGAGAGAGCTACTGGGAGTTATAGACACTAGTATCGTATTATTTACAGATGACAGCGAGAGAGCTACCGGGAGTTATAGGCACTAGTATCACATGATTTACAGATGACAGCGAGAGAGCTACTGGGAGTTATAGGCACTAGTATCATATGATTTACAGATGACAGTGAGAGAGCTACCGGGAGTTATAGGCACTAGTATCGTATGATTTACAGATGACAGCGAGAGAGCTACCGGGAGTTATAGGCACTAGTATCATATGATTTACAGATGACAGTGAGAGAGCTACCGGGAGTTATAGGCACTAGTATCATATGATTTACAGATGACAGTGAGAGAGCTACCGGGAGTTATAGGCACTAGTATCGTATGATTTACAGATGACAGCGAGAGAGCTACCGGGAGTTATAGGCACTAGTATCATATGATTTACAGATGACAGTGAGAGAGCTACCGGGAGTTATACTAGTATCATATGATTTACAGATGACAGCAAGAGAGCTACCGGGAGTTATACTAGTATCATATGATTTACAGATGACAGCGAGAGAGCTACCGGGAGTTACAGGCACTGGTATCATATGATTTACAGATGACAGTGAGAGAGCTACCGGGAGTTATAGTGATTTACAGATGACAGCAAGAGAGCTACCGGGAGTTATAGTGATTTACAGATGACAGTGAGAGAGCTACCGGGAGTTATAGTGATTTACAGATGACAGTGAGAGCGCTAATGACTTTGCCCCTATTGCCCCCAGTACAGGGATATACTAACCAGCCCTGCTTGCTTGCCCCCTTTCCATAGGACCCCCAGGGCAGTGTGTGGATACTTCCCATCATTCAGGGATTTGTACAGATCGAGGAGCTAGTGGTGAATTACAACGAGTCGTCGGATGATGAGAAGAGCAGCCCCGAGACCCCTCCCCAAGAGCCCACCTGCGTGGACGACATTCACCCACGATTTATGGTGGCGCTGATATCGCGGCGGAGCCGGCACAGAGCAGGCGAGTTTCCCCACCCACACGTGGAGCTCTCCCCTGCCCACACTAATGCACACTCCCTTGTATACACAGGGCTTTGCAATGCTCAGTATGTTATAGAATGGACAATTCTAAGCATCTTTTCAGTTGGTCTTCATTATTTATGTTATAGTTTTTGACTTATTTGCCTTCTTCCAACTCTTCACCGTTTTTAAAAGGGGGTCACTGACCCCGGCAGCCAAAACCTATTGCTCTGTGAGTGCATTCAGTGTATTATTCATGTTTATATTATTTCTACCAAAGGGCATAACTTTGCACTTGTCTACACTGAACCTCATTTGTATCGTAAATATGTGCTCTCGTCTGCCTGGTACTGGTGCAATGTATATTACATTTATGCACAATATAGATGGTACATTTTATATGGAAGCCTTCACCTGTCTCTGGAATTATTCCTCGCCTGGAGGGAAGAATCTATTGCTGATTGCTAGACAGACAGAATATTATATATTAGTGTGCAGTGGGGTGTGCCGCCGCGAGCAGCCAGAGGTAATTGCATTCAGGGTGAAACTGCTGCGTGGCCTGTTTGTGTGCATAGTTACAAACCTTATTGGTAAACATATGGATGAAAGGGTAAGTAAAGCACACTAAGGGCCCGCGACAAATCTCCCGTGTCTCGGGCGACTAATCTCCCCGGATTGCCATCCCACCGGTGAAAATGTAAATCGCCGATGAGATGGCATACGTGGCGGCACAAGTTTCCTCTCGAGGCAAATTTGTCGCGGGCGACTAATCTCCCCGTGTGCCAGAGCCCTAAAGATGGCCACACACGCGGCGATCTGCGATGGTCACACGAAAGATCGTCAGATCCGCCACTAACGTTCAGGGCTGAAACGGCAGATATGGGGGTACAAACAATAGGACTTCTACCTCCTTCTGCTGATTCAGCCCTGACAGAAGATTTTGCTCAGGCGCCTTCTATGGCGCCCGATCAAAATCTTTTAACCTGGCCGATCGGCGAGTCGACCAATATCAGCAGCCTCCTGCGACTTGCCATACACGCACCGAATATCGTACGAAACGAGATTTCCTACGATATTTTCGGTGCGTGTATGGCGAGCTTAAGGGTGAAGACACACAGAGCTACTAGTAGCAGCTTCTTGTCACGGCTGCTAAAACAGACAATGCTGATCATTAACTGATAATTGTCTCTACGTGGGTTTAGCAGAGGCAATTCTCAGTATTGTCTATGGCAGATGATTTTCTGGAGTTTAGTAGCCGTGACAAGTAGTTGCTACTAAGTAGCTCCGTGTGTCTTCACACTACCTCATCTACTGATTCTGGTCATTCAGAACAATTCAGCAGTTTATCTGTTTGCCTGTGTATGATGGTCGCACGAAAGATCGCAAATCGCCACGTGTGTGGCCACCTTAAGCAACTTTTCCATTGGTCTTCATTGTTTCTTTTTTTATAGTTTTTGAATTATTTGCCTTCCTCTTCTGACTCTATCCAGCTTTCAAATGGGGGTCACTGACCCCGGCAGCCAAAAAAAAAACAAAAAAAACCATTATTCTGTGAGGCTCCAGTTTTATTGCTATTGTTCCTTTTTATTTAATTATTTTTCTGTTCGGGTTCCTCTTCTATACATCTCCTCATATACCAGTCTCTCATTCAAACCACTTCTTGGTCGCTAAGGTAATTTGGCCCCTAGCAACCAGATAGCTGCTGACACTCCAGACTGGAAAACTGCTGAACAAAAAATTAAATAACTAAAAAAGTGTAATTGATAAAAAATGAAGACCAATTGCAGTTTGTCTCTGAACATTACTCTCTGCATCATACTCAGTTAACTCAGAGTAAACCTAATTTCAAGCAACTTTGCAACATACATCAGTGTTGGATTTCAGCATATAAATGGGATTTATTCCTACTGTCTGATTGTATTATATTGGTACATTCGTATAATTCATACCTAGTCCCTCATCGTTACACGAGATCTCGTTAGCCGCGTATAGTCCGTTAATATCCAGTTACAGGTACTGAATGTAATTATACAGCACAACACCTCCATTATGCTTTACGGCCCATTCCTGAATAAAAAGCAGCATAAATCATTATTATTATTATTAGAGCAGGACACGGGGCGGTGTGGGCGCAGGGGCCTCATTATACAGGGCGGCGTGTTTACCCTCAGTCACACAGCGCCTGATACGTACATTCCGGGACGCGTTGGAAACCAGCTGAGATCACATTTCTGTATAAACAGAGAGACATCTTCTGCCTAAAGCTTTACAGGGACTGGTGACCTGCAGGGTTTCTACTGAGAGAACTGGGGCTGTACCCTGTGGTATTTGCCATTCATAAATCCTTCCATGCTCTGCCCCTACTGACAGCAGTGCTGCCTGATTGGTCTCCTTCCCCTCTGCCGCCAGCACTCTCATTTATTCCCCCCGCCAGCACTCTCATTTATTCCCCCCGCCAGCACTCTCATTTATTCCCCCCGCCAGCACTCTCATTTATTCCCCCCGCCAGCACTCTCATTTATTCCCCCCGCCAGCACTCTCATTTATTCCCCCCGCCAGCACTCTCATTTATTCCCCCCGCCAGCACTCTCATTTATTCCCCCCCTCCCGCTAGCACTCTCATTTATTCCCCCCGCCAGCACTCTCATTCATTCCCCCCGCCAGCACTCTCATTCATTCCCCCCGCCAGCACTCTTATTTATTTCCCCCACTAGCACTCTCATGTATTCCCCCTGCTAGCACTCTTATTTATTCCTGCCACAACTGATTGTTCTCTTGCCCCTTGATGCCCGTCAGTGCCCAACTGCTCCGCTAGCTCCTTCCTTCCCTCTGCAAATCTACATGCACCCCTTATGCACAGCTTGTATTTATATCCGCTTTCTGCCTGCCCACCCATCCTTAACCCTCTCACTGCTCAGTCCCCACTGCCTGCCCACCCATCCTTAACCCTGTCACTGCTCAGCCCCCACTGCCTGCCCACCCATCCTTAACCCTCTCACTGCTCAGTCCCCACTGCCTGCCCACCCACCCATCCTTAACCCTGTGACTGCTCAGCCCCCACTGCCTGCCCACCCATCCTTAACCCTGTAAATGTTCAGCCCCCACTGCCTGCACACCCATCCTTAACCCTGTGACTGCTCAGTCCCCACTGCCTGCCCATCCATCCTTAACCCTGTCACTGTTCAGCCCCCACTGCCTGCACACCCATCCTTAACCCTGTGACTGCTCAGCCCCCACTGCCTGCCCACCCATCCTTAACCCTCTCACTGCTCAGCCCCCACTGCCTGCCCACCCATCCTTAACCCTGTCACTGCTCAGTCCCCACTGTGGTAGGCTGGCCAAGCTGACCTAGCCTAGGGCACCTGGCTGGCTTGGCCCGGCACTGGTCTTTACTCTGCCCTGTACCTCGGGCACACTAGCCCTTGTGCCATGCCCTTAATAAAAGACCTAATGCAAATTGCATGGGTGCAGTGGCAGGGAGCTGAGTTTTCATGCTATTAAATGCAAACTGTAGATTGCAAAATATGTGTCTTGTAATAAGAAACTGCTTTATTGGAATGATATTAATATAAATGTCTTTATTGCTTCCTTCAAGGCATGAGGTACAAGCGCCGAGGGGTTGATAAATTTGGCCATGTTGCCAACTACGTGGAAACCGAACAGCTCATCCACGTTCACAACCACACCTTGTCATTTGTCCAGACCAGGGGATCGGTACCGGTGTTCTGGAGTCAGGTCGGATATAGGTACAACCCGCGGCCACGACTGGACAAGAGTGAGTTTCCAAACGTCAGTTTTACAAAATAGGGGCAGAGATTGCTATGGTCCGGTAACGACAACCAATCAGCAGTCTGCTTTAACTGGACCATTGCAGGGGAAATATTGAAAGCGAGTGTCTGTCTGGTTACTGTGGGTAACTTAATATGGTTGTGTTTCACAAGGGAATTTATTGGGGGGTGGGGGGTGTTATATCTAAGCGTACGGTTTGTGGTGCAACTGTCTGTATGTCTCCCGCAGGTGAGAAAGAAACAAGCCAGTATTTTGCCCTGCATTTTAACCAGGAGCTGGGAATCTACCAAAAGCAGGTACGTATAAACGCAATAGATCTTTATTTAAAGGGGAACTCCAGCTTCCAAACACGGAAACCCCTAGTATACCTATCACTGTAATCTGTTCCTTCAGTTTGAATGAAGGTGGCCACACGTGGCGATTTTCGATGGTCGCACGAAAGATCGTTCAATCCGCCACTAACGTTCAGGGCTGAAACGGCACATATGGAGGTAGAAACAATAGGATTTCTACCTCCTTCTGCCGATTCAGCCCTGACGGCAGATTTTGCTCAGGCGCCTTCTATGGCGCCCGATCAAAATCTTTTAACCTGGCCGATTGGCGAGTCGACCGATATCAGCAGGATATGGGTCGCCTCACCGACTTGCCATACACGCACCGAATATCATATGAAATGAGGTATGATACGATATTATCGGTTACATTTTATTGGAGTCACAAAGTAGCCAGCCAGATCAGCAGGGGAACAGGGGGCGGGGCTTAGGGAACTGTTCCAGACCATATTATTACATTAAACATCGTTAAAAGGCTGCATATTTTTTAATTGATGTGTATTGCAAAGTTGCTTGAAATTATGTTTACTTTTCAAAAAGTTTGGGTGGAGTTCCCCTTTAATTTGGTTTCCATCGCACCATTAAAGTGCTGAAGTGCTTGTGTTACCCGCTGGCAGGTTATCATTAACCTCGTGGACCAGGCTGGCAGAGAGAAGATCATCGGAGACGCTTACCTGAAGCAAGTTCTGATGTTCAACAACCCCAACCTCACCTATGTGACCTTTGACTTCCACGAACACTGGTAGGAGCCAAAGTTGTGTTTCCTCAAGATAATGTCGCTTGGGCCCTTCTGGGGCCGCAGAACTGACACTCAGTCCGACCCACCCACAGAGGTGGAAGGAGAAATGCAGGTTTTGTAGTTCCGCGGCTTCCCCGAGGAAGCCCCGCCCCTGGTTTTATCGTTATCTGTATTGGCGACTGGCTTTATTTCTGTCTCTCTTTGTGCAGCCGCGGAATGAAGTTTGAGAATGTTCAGACTCTGACAGATGCAATTAGTGACATTATCGTTGACATGAAATGGTGCTGGTGAGTGAACGCCTGACTGTTATTCCCTTCTGTAATATGCACATTCATTTCTGCAAAGTACTAGAAACATAAATACTAATTCCAATATAACGTGCTATTGCCCTGCTCTGGTAAAAGTTGTATAATTTATATAGTTTATATAGTAGTTAAAGCTGCTGTTTGGCCACGAGGGCAGGCGTTTAAGCTGGAAAAAAGGAGAAAAGGCACAGGTTATATAGCAGATAACAGATAAGGTCTGTAAAATGCAATGGTGTATTAAAGAGCTTATGCATTATCTCCTATGTAACCTGTGCCGTTTAGCTCTATTTCAGTTTTAATAGCTACTCCCATGGCTACACAGCAGCTTTGTTTATATAAACCAAGGATCCCCAACTTTAACTTGGGAGCCACACAAGCATGAACAAATGTTCTTTGGGGTGCCACATAAGGGCTGTGATTGGCTATTAGGTAGCAGCCCCTCTGGCATTTGCCAGAACCCACACATTGGCACACGCGGGCCTGGCAGGGCGCTGTAGCTTTAAAGTGAAATTAAAATTTTAGATATGTAAAAGCTTTATTTAGTTACAATCATTAAGAAATTAAAAGGAAACAATGAACCTTAATTACTTCTTGAACACTGCCAGGATTTCAACAATGGAAGGTGTTTTGCCCTAATTCTTCCCTGTCCTTGTAAAGTGGGTGTCGCCATGTTTATGATTGTGGGTGGGGCTACAACTCCAACCAATGGATATTTATTGTACATTGTTTTGCTCACAGCTCTCTAGTTATTTACCATTTACATCAGAAAAATGTATAGCTAGACTGTAGGAGTCTATTGTACCCTAAAGACATGAAGGTTCACTTCCTGGTTTAGAGCCAAGCCTAAAGTCGCAGAGGGAAGAAGAAGGTGTCCTAAGGGTGCTATTATGTTTGGAGAATGGCTGCGACAGTAAGAGGGAAAAACCCCTGTCACCTCTGTCCTCTATATGCTCCTGTTAGTTTCTTGGCATAGCTTAGGTTCAGGATGTCAGTGCTCAGCCACAGACACACACATAACCTGTTTCCTGTTATATTGGAAGGGTGGATCAGGCCGGGGTGATTTGCAAGCAGGAAGGCATTTTCCGAGTCAACTGCATGGACTGCCTGGATCGTACCAATGTCGTACAAGCTGCTGTCGCTCGGGTGATCATGGAACACCAGGTAACCAACTGCAACTCCTGCTCCTGATGTTATAGGGAGGCAGAGACAATATACACGGCTATTATTATGCCTAAAGGTGGCCATACACGGGAAGATTCGCTCATTTGTTGAGGCCCCCAAAGGAGCGGATCTTCTCCACCTAAAGCTGGGCAATATAGGGCCAAACGTTTGAATTACAGCGGTGGGCATGGGTGCCATTGGACTGTGGATCAGATGGAAAATCAAACCTGTCCGATCAAGATCTGGGCAATTTTAGGCCAGATATCGGTCAGGTAGGCCGTCAGGGGTGCCCATACACGGGCGGATAATCTGCCAAATTGGTCTGAAGGAACAGAATTGGCAGCTGTGTGGCCACCATTAGAGGGAGTGCTTTGTGGGACGATTGAAAGTGCTTAGCCTAAAGTGTGCATCTCTTTGCACTGGGAGAGAGTATGGGACTAAATTATCTCCGACCTCCATAGTGTCTTTACAGCCCCTCCCTTAGTGGCTCTCCTCTAGAGAGAAAAGGGACTCTTCAGATTCCAGAAGCAATGGGAATGTTCCCATTGTTCTCTCTCTTTCTGTAGAAGCTTTGCAGAGGTTTCTGGCCCACTACAATGAAATCGATTTTGGCCCAAAAAAAAAGCTAATTTGAATGCTGACAGAGCAATTGCCTAGTGTGAACTGGGACTTATGGGGTTAAATGGTGAAAGACACTTAAGTTACCTATAACAAGCAAACATCCTGTTGGTTGCTATGGGTTACTGCACCTGGGCAAACTTAGTGCTTTTTTTTTTTATTACATATGGGGGCTATTGCCTTCACAGGAAAAGCTCTGTGCAGAACCAGATAGTATTCCCCGTAACAATATGTTTCCTTATGCTAAAAAGGTTATTCATTAATAATATCATTTCACTTTCTTTCCAGCTTAAAAAGTTAGGTGTGATGCCTCCAGAACAGCCTCTGCCAATGAAGTGCTACCGCTTGTACCAGATCATGTGGGCTAACAATGGAGACTCCATCAGCAGGCAATACGCAGGCACAGCTGCCCTTAAGGTACTTACTCTTTGTTGTATTTTCCCTGCATTAAAGGGGGCTATAATATAGCTAAATGTGCTCAGAGTGCTCTTCTAAACACCCGAGCACCAACTGCTGTTTGGCACAGGGAAGGGCCAGGCAAAAATGCTAGCGCTTATGTTATTAAAGCGGGAAGCGTCTCTTGATGCTTTCCTGCTCACTTCCATCACTTAGTGTGATTACCAGCGAATAGGTAGACTTAAAGCAGGGATCCTCAACCCTTTTTTTCACCTATGAGCCACATTAATATTAAAAAGAGCTAGGAAGCAAAGTATCTGGGGTGCCAAATAATGGCTGTGATTGGCTATTTTATCTCCTATGTAACCTTTGCCATTGAGCCCTATTTCAGTTTGAATAGCTACCCCCATGGCTACATGCAAAGGCTTCATTCTGAACTGATATCTCCTTATATTATATCCCATTCACAGGGAGACTTCACTCGCACCGGGGAACGCAAATTGGCTGGAGTGATGAAAGATGGAGTCAACTCTGCAAACAGATACTACCTGAATCGCTTTAAGGACGCATACCGGCAAGCAGTGATTGGTAGGTGAACCGTGTCCAAAGCCCGATTGGTTCTTGGTAGGCGGGGCCAACACTGGGATGTTGGTTTTGCCTCAAAGTTAATTTTTAGTATGTTATCGAATGGCCAATTCTTAGCAACGTTTCAGTTGGTCTTCATTTTTTTAGTTTTTTAATTTGCTTTCCCCCTTCTGAATTTTTCTGGCTTTCAAAAGGAGCCATAAAAACTGTGGCTCTGTGAAACTACAGTGGTTAATGAAGACCAATTGCAAATTGTCTCCAAATAGCACTATGTACATAATACTAAGTTAGTTTAAAGCTCTCTGCTGCCCGGTTGCCACCCTCTAAGCCTTACTGGTTTTCTAGATCTGATGCAGGGGATCCCTGTGACGGAGGATCTTTATTCAATCTTCACCAAAGAGAAGGAGCACGAGGCGCTGCACCGGGAGAGCCAAAGGAACCACCATGAGCTGATCAACCAGTTGCTGCAGAACTACATGCAGATGCTGCTGCCAGACGACGAGAAGTTCCACGGGGGCTGGGCCCTCATAGATTGTGATCCCAGGTCTGTGCCGCAGTTGCGCTACAATTACCATCTTTCCCACGCCCATTGGTTGTATGTATGTGTGCAGTCCTGTCCGATCCACGAGACCATCGATATCCAAGGCTTTTACCGATATCGGCTGCCTCCACCATACATGCACCGATTATATCACGGCTGTCTCTAAGGAGCTTTGTGTGTCTTCACCCTGAGGATGAAGTCACACTGAGCTACTAGTAGCAGGTACATTTTCACAGCTACTAAATGCCAGAAAATCCCCTGCCATAGACAGTACTGAGAATTGCCTCTGCTAAACACACGTAGAGACAGTTATCAGTAAATGATCAGCATTGTCTGTTTTAGTAGCCACGGCATGTAGCTGCTACTAGTAGCTCTGTGTGTCTTCACCCTTAGCCCAACTGCAAGTGTATTTTAGCTCTCTGTTACTCTGGAAAAGGTGGGACCTATGCACACTCTCCCTGTCCTTCTCTCAACATTATGGGTTATACCAGTGATCCCCAACCAGTGGCTCGGGGGCAACATGTTACTTACCGACCCCTTTGATGTTGCTCCCAGTGGCCTCAATGTAGGTCCTTATTTATAAATTCCTGGTTTGAAAGGCAAATTTTACATGGTAACATAGTAAGTTAGGTTGAAAAAAGACCTACATCCATCAAGTTCAACCATAATGCCTATATATAACCCCATCTGAAAAAGACTCATTTATAAATTCCTGGTTTGAAAGGCAAATTTTACATGATAACATAGTAAGTTGGGTTGAAAAAAGACGTACATCCATCACGTTCAACCATAATGCCTATATATAACCTGCCTAACTGCTAGTCGATCCAGGGGAAGGCAAAAACCCCATCTGAAGCCTCTCTAATTTGCCCCAGAGGGGAAAAAATTCCTTCCTGACTCCAAGATGGCAATCGGACCAGTCCCTGGATCGACTTGTACTAAGAGCTATCTCCCATTTTGGAAGCACAGAGACTGTTTTACCCCCCAGCAGAACCTCCTGCAGACCAGCAGTCCATATACGGCTACCAAATAGCCAATCACAGCTGTTATTTGGCACCCCCCAAAAAACTTTTTTTTCATGCTTTTGTGGCTCCCCGATACTTTTGAGATCTGAATGTGGCTAACAAGTGAAAAAGTTTGGGGATCCCTGGTTTATGGTAACAAATCTGCTGTGTATTTAAACTGAAATAGGGCTAAATGGCACAGGTTACATAGGAGGTAACGCGTAAGCTCTGTAAAACACCATTGTATTTTACTGAGCTTATCTGAGTAAAAAAAAGGTTGAGGATCCCTGGGTTATACTCACCTCCTTTAGTACTGGTGTTTTGCCCCGTGTGCATGCATGAACAAGCAAACAGGTGCGAGGAGATGGAGAGGAGGCTGATGGGGTTGCCAACAGAGCTGAAGACTAGGGGGGCAGTTAGCGTGCATGTGGGCAGTGTGGGGGGGGAAAGTGCCAGGAACTAGGGGTAGGTGAAAAAAGTGGTAGAAGCTTAGCAGCCCCTCATCTTTGCGTCTCTTCTGCCTACCCCTAGTTCCTGGCCCTGCTTGTTACTTCTAATCATGTTGGGAATTGTCGGAGTCCCTTGCGCGGCCATTGAATAAAGAGCTGTATAATAAGCCAAGTGCTTGTCTGTCGTTACAGCCTCATCGATGCCACTCACAGAGACGTGGAAGTGCTGCTGCTGCTCTCCAACTGTGCCTATTATGTTGCCTAGTAAGTGATCCGCTTCCAGCCCCCGGCTCTCGTGTTTCTGCATTGTGCTCTTGTCATTCACCTGAAGGGCGACACGATGGTTCCATCCGCTGCTGTGTCTCCTACTGTGTCCTTCTGCCTCTGTATGGGCTGCTCGCTATTCCATGGAACCCCCGGGGGCAGCATCGCTTCTTTCAGTTGCCCATACACAGGCTGCCGACTGGGCCGCAGAGTTGGTCACATATTGGCCAGGGTGCAGATATTGCACCATAATGCCTTACAGCAAACACCACTAAGGGACCCTGGCATTAACTAAAGGGGTTGTTCACCTTTGATTCAACCTTAAGTATGATGTAGAGTAATATTCTGAGACAATAATAATTTAATAATTTTAGTTTCAGCAGCTATCTGGTTGCTTAGGGTCTGAATTACCTTAGCAACCAGGTGGTGGTTTGAATGAGAGACTGGTATATGAATAGGAGAGGGGCTGAATAGAAAGATAAGGAATAAAAAGTAACAATAACAATAGAACTGGAGCCTCACAGAGCAATAGGGTTTGGCTGCCGGGGTCAGTGACCCCCATTTAAAGCTGCAAAGAGTCTGAATAAGAAAGCAAATAATTCAAAAACTATAAAATAATGAAGACCAATGGATTTGCTGGCCGCAAGTGTAAGGAACAGGGTGCACAACTTGGGTGAGAGCCCCGAGGGGCCCCAGAAACACCCTGTCTAACCTTGGCCACTTGTTATTCAACCCACATCCACCTAAGGTCATACGAGAATAATCACTTCTGTCTGCCAGTAATGGGCTTTTTGCTTAACTGGAATTTCATATGTGACCTCCTCTGTCCTTCATATAAAGAATAGATCTTGAGTGGTAACAGCACTTTTAGGGAACAAGAGCTCCCTCTAGAGGCCACAGACAGGGAAGCATTAGCGAGCGGACAGTTGTGCCTGAGGAACGCACATTGTGTGTATGTAACAAGGTACAGTATGTGCTGAATGCAGTCCTGTAGAACATGGTTGCTAGGGTCTCTGGCCCTTGTAACCAGGCAGCTGCTCAAATGATAGAAAAGTAATAACAATAAAACATCTTCACAGTCTGCTTGCTAGTTCAGATTACCTCATAATGAGAAAGGCTGGCACAAAACTGGGCCAAAAAAACATGTTTAATTTTATTTTAAGAAAAAACATCTCAAACATAGCCAGCCTGACGCGTTTTGTGCCAAACAAGGGCACTTAATCATAGGCAGCACCATCATTTTTGTCTTTTTGGTCCAGTTCTGTGCCAGCCTTTTCTCATTACAAGGTAATTTGGTCTAAATTTTCCTTGTTTAGGTACGTTCACCCCACAGGCAATCCTAGCCGGAATAATTCTTTATTGTTTGGATATTTTACTGAGAGTGAATAGAAAGCAATGACTGTATACAGCATTCTAGAAGTTATTGCATTTCCCCTTTAAATCTGTAACCTGTTTTCCTCGTACCAAAAGATTTATGGTTTGTGGTGCTAACGGCACATATTCTCTCTTCCCTTCCAGCTACGACGATGAAATTGATAAAGTGAATCAATACCAGAGGCTGAGCCTGGAGGACCTGGAGAGAATAGAGATCGGTGAGTGCCGCCGTGCCGGCTTCTGCCTTCTCTTGGGTTGTTAGTAACAGGACGAGACCGGGCACTGGGGATACAGATTAATGATATGTTCTGTATAACTGGAACCTCAGCTTAGTGTCATTGTGCCGAGGTCCCCAAAAGGATGAATTGCTGCTACGATTGCACAAAGGTCCCAAAGAGAATGATGGGATATGGGGTGGGTTAATCGTAGGGATACACAGAATCCAGGATTCGGCCAAGATGTGGCCTTTTTCAGCAGGATTTGGATTTGGTCCAATCCATGGGGTGAACTGAATCCAAATCACAGTTCTCTTTAATCATTCCTTATCCTGAGATTGGATTTGGATTCGGTTTGGTATTCGGCCAAATCTTTCACAAAGGATTCAGGGTTCGGCCAAATCCGAAAATAGTGTATCGGGTGCATCCCTGGTTCATAGGGGGGTAATGAGTTGAGGGGCAGCAGGAGGGTTTGCCTAGAGTAGGGACAATAAAGAGATTTATATGCCCCCTGAAATGTTTTGCCAATAGGAGTTGATAAACGTTGGTAAAAGTTTCATTTTTTTTTTTTTTTTTGCTCAGGTCCTGAACCCACGTTTTTTGGGAAACCCAAGTTCTCTTGCATGAGGTTACACTACAAATACAAAGGGAACAGCGGCTACTTCCACACCCTGAGAGCCGTCACGCGAAATCCCGACGAGGATGGGAAAGGTAAGGAAATGGTTCATTCCATAGTGCAGTATGGGCAGATACATATAAATGCAGATGGGCAAGGCCTGACGATCATGTGATCTGCTGGTATTGCCGCTGGCATAGAAACATCCCATCCCGGGCAGCCCCAATACCTGTGCTCCTTGCTCAGTGCAGCATTTTTGGGCTGAGAACCAGTATTAACCCTACATTTATATGTATATGAGTTGGGCACATCGCCCCCACCCACATGGCATTATTTGTATTGCTTATATCCCCTCTGTTCACATTTTACCCGGCAGCCATTTTCCCATGCTTCTCCAGCAGACTTTCTATGGAAACCAGCAGTGCCCTCTCTTCATTGGCTACTAGACTAGTGGGTGTATCTATTAACCCGAGTTGAGAAGAACTGAGCATGCTCGGTAGCCAAGAGCCAGAGTAAATTCCTGAGGGAGGGGGCCGAGTGGGTTAAAGTAGGAGAAGGAATCCCAAGTGATTAAGGGGATGCTGCAGCCTTACTATTAACCTTTTAACAACCAGGGTGGCATTAGGCATCAGAGGCAGACACATAAGGGTTGCTGAGAGTTCTGCGTGTAGCTGGGAGTTGCAAGTCAAGCACAGTAGGGCCAAACTTATTTGAATTAAAATGACGTTAATCGTTAGTGGCCCACTTTCCTGCACTGCTGCAAAGCCCTGTGCTTAGAAGGGAATGATGTATAAATGTGAGTAACCCGAGTGTTTCCTTGGCTTGCAGATACGCTGCTGTGCATAGCAGAAATGCTGCGACTTACCAAACAAGCGCTGGAGCTGGATGTGCCCGTCATCGAGAAGAAGCTGGAAAGGTGAGAGGCTCATTCATTGGCTCTCCAATGTGCCACTAGCTAGCAGTTTCCTCATTGGTCAGTCTGATACACATGGCGCCAATCACTGGCTCAGATTTCAGTATATGAAACATTTAAATTTGGATGGGGTTGTTAAAGGGGTAGTTCACCTTTAAGGTAACTCGTAGGATGTCCTATTCTTAGCAACTTTGCAATTGGTCATCATTATTTATTTTTTTATAGTTTTTGAATTATTTGCCTTTCCAGCTTTCAAATGGGGGTCACTGACCCCGGCAGCCAAACCCTATTGCTCTGTGAGGCTCCAGTTTTATTGTTATTGTTACTTTTTATTCCTTATCTTATTATGCAGGCCCCTCCCCTATTTATATTCCCATCTCTCGTTTAAGCCACTGCCTGGTTGCTAGGGTAAATAAGACCCTAGCAACGAGCTGCTAAAATACCAAATGAACAAAAAGCTAAATAACTGAAAAACAATAAAAAGTGAAGACCAATTGCAAATTGTATCAGAATATGAATGACTACATTAATCAGCTACTGATGATGCCTTGCAGGAAGAGCAGCAAGCCCCACGAGGAGATCATTGGCATTCGCTCCAGAAGCCAGAGACTGGGCCTGAACAGCATGGGCCTGGCGCAGAGCAAAAACTTCCTGATGAGCAAGTTCTCCTCTCTCAACCAGAAGGTCAAACAGACCAACATCGGGAGCCTCCGCAAACTGGGGGGCTTCAACAAGCCCGACGGGAAGGGCGTTCTGGCCCCCAACCTGCAGGCGAATATGTGGAAGTCGGACAGTAGCCTGGACAACCCCGGCACAGACATCAAGGGACACCCTGAATCCGACTTGGACATTTCCACCGACAGCGAATCTTTCCATTCCGACGACTTCCTCACCAAGTCTGACGAGGAGGACGGCCAATCAGCCGGCGCTTTGGAGAATATGGGGCAGACCGACTACGTCCTCCCCAGCTGCGGGATCATCGTTTCCGTTCCGCGCCTGGGAAGCCGCTCCCACTCCGTCAGCAGCGCCGATTTTAACCCCCCTAATCCCACAGAGATCCACGTTACTGAATGCGAGGAGCAGGACCCCCCACAGACTGAGGCGCTGGTTGACTTTGGGACCCCCATAGACGCTTACTGCCATCAGTTTGTTCATGATGCTCAGACCAAAGGCAACCTGAATGAGCCGGATAGTAAGGAAGCCCAGCTGGACCAAGAAACATCAAGCAATAATTCCCCCAAAATCCCAGCGCCACTGGAATCCGACGCAGAACTGATCCCCCGACCCTCCCAACTCGACGTGTCTCATAACAGCGCAAATTCTCAGCTACTGCCCGTGGAGCCCCCTCAGCTCTCCAAATCGGGCCGGGCAAGTCCCGCCTCCGCCTCGACCTCCGCCCCTTCGCCAGCGGACAGTAGCAGCAGCCGAGCGGTGTCCCCTTTCGCCAAGATCCGTAGCTCCGTGGTTCAGGTGGCCAATATAACGCAGGCCGGCCTGACTCAGGGTATCAATTTTGCCGTGGCGAAAGTGCAAAAGAGCCCAGATCCCAACGCACCCCCCGAACCCCCCCAGAATGACTTTAAAGATCTGTTCACCCAGTGTCAGACGCGTATCATCCAGATCTGAGCGACACCCCCAAAATCCCAGCAGTGATGGGTGGGGGTTAAACACACTGCCTTCCAGAACCGGGATCAACCACACCAATATGTTTACAGTACTTCAAGCATTACCAGAGTAGGCCCCGCCCCCGTTGGCAAAACCGCGCACTGCTTACGGCACAGCCTGCTTTTAACTTATAGAGGAGCCCGGCGACATTCTCGCCTACGGTTTATTTTATTATTTAAAGAGACCCGCAGCGGGAATCGATTGCGTTATTTATTTTTTAGATCTTTTTTTTTTTTTTTAAATAACCCAACAGAGGGAGCGAAGGGCCACGCGGGCAGCGGTACGAGGCGGTTACGTTGCTTTCGTTGAGTTGCCTTAAGTTTATCTGCGCACTTTTTGTTTTCTGGGGTTTTCTTTGTTTCTTATGTTTTTTTAACGGATAAAAATGTAATCGCCAGAGGGTTCCGGAGGTTCTCCGGGCCTCGAGTCGTTCACACTGGGAAGCCTCGTGCCCCCATCCCGCCAAGCTGGCGTGGCACAGGCTTGGCATTGCCGTTCCGTACGATAGTAGTCCGTATATGCGTGACGGGGTTCCCTCGGCCCCAAACTGGGGGGCCCTGTTGTAACCTGTAGTAGAATAGTAGCGTCCGTGTATATAAGGGATATATTGTCGCCACACACTGGTACGTAAACAGAAACGCCAACGTCCCGTCCTTCCATCGTAATATCCGCCACGTAGCGGAGCGTAGAGTTAGCAGGTAGGCGCACACTGGTATATACGCTGTCCGTTAGCGGTATTTACCCTTTAATACACTCTTGTGCCCCTGGTGCCGTGCTGTGTGCGTATCCCGTGTCCCGTCCCACTCGGGCTTTTACCGCTCCTTCAGTTTCAGGCCTCGTCCGGCGCCACTGGCTCCTGTTTTTAGTGTTTGGACATGAATGTGGCTCTTTATGTTGTAAGAAAATGACCTATTTTAATTAAAAAAAAGGGCAAAAAACGTGTCCGAGTCTGACTGGATCTCATTTCATTCTCATAGAAGTTGAAAGCCCACTGCAAATTGGTTACCTGCCCCCCAGACTGATCAAAAATAACCTTGGCCAATCAGAACGCTCCATTTGTTGCCAACTTTACTCTAAACGAGACACAAGGGCTGACACGCAAACCAATCAGGTCTTTGCTTTTTAACACCTAGAAAACAGATACCGTGTTGGGGGTGGGGCTACAGTCTGAGCGCCATCCCTCCCCGGGTCCCTGTTGAGGGCCCTCCGACCAAGCAGAACGATGGGGGCCTTGAACACAAACAGGCAGTTGGGTTGGGGTGAGCTTATATGTTCAACTCTACATCTCACCCCTAATCCGCTTGTAATTGACCTTCAGGGACCAACCCAACACTTTAGGAAGCATTGCTTTAGGCATTTAGTGTGCCCTCGGCATCTACCAGGGGTCCTTTGTCTCCGTACCCCCACGCACCATCATCTCCCCCCCAGGTTCATAAGATCTGGGTTTCTGACCCCCACTCAATGCCAGACAGCTCCTTCCAAGTCTTCTAACTTGTCCTTTTGCCCCAAGAGGGGGTTGAAGAGAAGCAACCTGTGCGCTTATGTTCCTGGCACCTACCAAGGGACGGCAAAGGCGGGCACAGAGCGAGAGTCAATAATAGGGAGTCGGATTCACTAGAATGTAACGGGGAGACTACAGGCTGATTCATACATCAGTTTGTGTCCAGAAGAGACTTCTTTAGTGGCCCGACCAGTTTGCTTCAGTAGAATTACATGGAGGGGAGATTGGAACTTAATGGGGCTCATTTATTAACTACAAACTCAGCGCTGGGGGCAAATATAGTTGTGTAAATGCTGTAGGGTCTTTACTTTTTATTTGCCCTGGAACTATAGCGGGGTGACTGTTACCCCAATGTTTCTATATATCTGTAACCTTGTTATGGGCTAAGGGGGCCCAGCCTGAAGGCCAGTTAGGGGGGGATTTGGGGTGAGTGCTTGTGCCCTGGGTACCCCTGGAACTATAGCGGGGTGACTGTTACCCCAATGTTTCTATATATCTGTAACCTTGTTATGGGCTAAGGGGGCCCAGCCTGAAGGCCAGTTAGGGGGAGATTTGGGGTGAGTGCTTATTTGTGCCCTGGGTACCCCTGGAACTATAGCGGGGTGACTGTTACCCCAATGTTTCTATATATCTGTAACCTTGTTATGGCTAAGGGGGCCCAGCCTGAAGGCCAGTTAGGGGGGGATTTGGGGTGAGTGCTTGTGCCCTGGGTACCCCTGGAACTATAGCGGGGTGACTGTTACCCCAATGTTTCTATATATATGTAACCTTGTTATGGGCTAAGGGGGCCCAGCCTGAAGGCCAGTTAGGGGGGGATTTGGGGTGAGTGCTTGTGCCCTGGGTACCCCTGGAACTATAGCGGGGTGACTGTTACCCCAATGTTTCTATATATCTGTAACCTTATGAGCTAAGGGAGCATAGGGATTCCCCAGTACTAAGCACAATTCAGCAGGAACAGCCCCCTAAGTTTGCTCATAGCCTGTACAGAGAGATACCATAAAACTATGGCACATAGGGATTCCCCTGTACTAAGCACAATTCAGCAGGAACAGCCCCCTAAGTTTGCTCATAGCCTGTACAGAGAGATACCATAAAACTATGGCACATAGGGATTCCCCTGTACTAAGCCACAATTCAGCAGGAACAGCCCCCTAAGTTTGCTCATAGCCTGTACAGAGAGATACCATAAAACTATGGCACATAGGGATTCCCCTGTACTAAGCGCAATTCAGCAGGAACAGCCCCCTAAGTTTGCCCATAGCCTGTACAGAGAGATACCATAAAACTATGGCACATAGGGATTCCCCTGTACTAAGCACAATTCAGCAGGAACAGCCCCCTAAGTTTGCTCATAGCCTGTACAGAGAGATACCATAAAACTATGGCACATAGGGATTCCCCTGTACTAAGCGCAATTCAGCAGGAACAGCCCCCTAAGTTTGCCCATAGCCTGTACAGAGAGATACCATAAAACTATGGCACATAGGGATTCCCCTGTACTAAGCGCAATTCAGCAGAACAATTTGAGTCTCCATATAAAAATGGCAACACACAGGTAGAACATTTATTAGCCGTTATATATTTTAATATCAAATAATTTGTCAATGCTGTTGGAATTACAAAATGTACAAAAAGTTCCATAAAAGTCCATGTGTAAGTGATGGGCAGGGTGGATCCTACGGAGCAGTTATCTGGCTGGAAGCAAAGAGTCCACAGAAAGTCCCCTCCAGCCGCCCCGGGCACAGCGCCCCCTTATGGAATAACAAAAGCCCTAAAGTTCATTCACATTCATGTGTTTCTGCTCTCGGAGGCGGTTCTTCCTCTGCTGTTCCAGTTGCTTTGCCCTGAGCCATTGTTCCCGGGAGAGAGACGTCTGACCTGCGCTCAGTGACGACAACCTGGAAGGGAAGGAGAATCTGTTACCCACAATGCCTACCAGGGAGCCTTCATAGGAAGCCATATCTGCTCTGCTGTGTGGGGACCAAGAAATGTTCAGACCCCAGAAAGACACTGTGCTGGGGTATCTCCCTGATGTACAAAGTAAGGCAGGGGGGTACAGTAGGCCCATAATTACCCCACTCAGTGCAGTTGCTCCTGGAGCCCTGTAGTGCCCTCACTGCTTTAATGTCACAATTCATTGTGGGGGCTTTAATGTGTAAATCCCAGTGGGGGGGGGGTGTACAGGCCTAATTAACTTCTTTGGGAGATGAAATGTAGACTGACACACTACTCCCCCTACTGGCTGTCTGAGGGGGTGCCCTTTAACCTCTAACTTCTGTGTGTTTGCCACCCAACATAAGACCTAACCTGTGTTGAAGGTGGAGTGGCGAGTGTGCCGGGGGGGGGGAAATAATTTACCTGGCGACAACCAGCAGTCGGTGCAAGTCATCGGCACTGATGCTCTGTGGGTCATTCTTGCGCATTTCCACAAAATCATCCTCGACGGCCTGGAAAGAGACATAAGGGGACTATGAATAGGAATGTGCTTTCCCGAGGCTAGGGGGCGCCACTGCACTGTGAGCAAACAGGAGACCGATCAGCAACTCCCTGCACCTCCCACACCAGTTACCTTTGTGGCCTCGTCGGAGATGCTGTAATCCAGGAGTCTCAGGAGGCCGATGTAGGTGCGGAATTTATTGAGCAGGGAGGGCAGAGAGGCAGCGAGTAGGGCCCCCAGGTACTGCTCCAGATTGGGGGGCATCATCTGTGGCTGTAAATGGACATGGCAGTCTGACTGGGGAAAAAGGATATAGCCGAGTTATATACAGTTTCCTACTGGCCAATCGAAGCAAAGCTTATTCAGGTGCAGCACTAACACACTGCCTTATGACTGTGTAAACTTTGGCTTGTTCCAAATCCATGGTAGAACTATAACTTTCGCCTCCATCCGAGATGACTCTACTTACTGGGAGAAGCGACCGCCCCTCGGAAGTGACAAGGACATTAATATTGCAGGGGAATTCCATCCGATGGTAACTGAAGTCATAGTCCACCTTCTGCCAAGTTATCAGGTTCCCCAGAGCCGTCACATTGTGCACCCCTGTGTGAGAGAGAAGGATGGAATGAGCCGGCACAGGATGCCCCCTGGGGGAGGAAAGGGGGAATGAGCAGCCCTGAGGGAGTGTGAGCTCTTTTGCACCGTTCCCTGTTGTGCAAGCACACACATTTACTATAATGTGTAAGCCAATATCACCAGTGATGTTGCCCATAGCAACCAGATCTTTGCTTTTGGCTGATTGGTTGCTATGGGCAATACACACTGTAATAAATGTGCCCTACAGTCGGCCATGTCAGTAACCTCTCCCACCTGTGGTGTCCAACTGTCCCTGCTCCAGCAGCGTCTCATCCACCAGCAGAGAGGTCTGCGGCGAGAGCTGTAAGAGACCGCTCACGAGCCGATTGGCATTGTAGTCCTTGCGGGGGATGAAGCACAGCTTGTTCATGTTCTCTATGGTCATTGGGAGGTAGTGAGCCTGCAGGAAATGAGCCATTACCCCCAATGTTATACACGCAGGATACGAAAGCCAGAAAAGCCGAAAGTCTAGCCAATGGGCAGGCAGCTTACCGCCGGGACCAGCTGTTGCACGACTCGGTACAGAAGTTCTGAAAAGGTCCCGTTCCGGGGGCAGCCGCTCAGGTTCAACGTGAACTTTCCCAGGGGAAGGACGTCCCTCCGGGCATATCTGTTAGGAACCAATCAGAAGTGACAGTTTCATTCAGAAGGGACAGTCTGAGCGTGACAGAAGCAAAGCGTGTCATTCTCTGCACTGAAACCTGCACTGTCACTCGGAGGGGTACAGGGAGTAGTGGGAGGAGCTACACCAGGGGACATGGAGGCATGAGGAGGAGGGGGTTACAGGAAGTAGTGGGAGGAGCTACACCAGGGGACATGGAGGCATGAGGAGGAGGGGGGGTTACAGGGAGTAGTGGGAGGAGCTACACCAGGGTACATGGAGGCATAAGGGAGGGGGGTTACAGGGAGTAGTGGGAGGAGCTACACCAGGGGACATGGAGGCATGAGGGAGGGGGGTTACAGGGAGTAGTGGGAGGAGCTACACCAGGGGACATGGAGGCATGAGAGGGAGGGGGGGGTTACAGGGAGTAGTGGGAGGAGCTACACCAGGGGACATGGAGGCATGAGAGGGAGGGGGGGTTACAGGGAGTAGTGGGAGGAGCTACACCAGGGGACATGGAGGCATGAGAGGGAGGGGGGGTTACAGGGAGTAGTGGGAGGAGCTACACCAGGGGGACATAGAGACATGAGAGGGAGGGGGGGTTACAGGGAGTAGTGGGAGGAGCTACACCAGGGGACATGGAGGCATGAAGGAGGGGGTTACAGGGAGTAGTGGGAGGAGCTACACCAGGGGACATGGAGGCATGAGGAGGGGGGTTACAGGAAGTAGTGGGAGGAGCTACACCAGGGGACATGGAGGCATGAGGAGGGGGGGTGTTACAGGGAGTAGTGGGAGGAGCTACACCAGGGGACATGGAAGCATGAGGAGGAGGGGGGGTTACAGGGAGTAGTGGGAGGAGCTACACCAGGGGACATGGAAGCATGAGGAGGAGGGGGGGTTACAGGGAGTAGTGGGAGGAGCTACACCAGGGGACATGGAGGCATGAGAGGGAGGAGCTGCACCAGGGGACATAGAGACATGAGAGGGAGGGGGGGTTACAGGGAGTAGTGGGAGGAGCTGCACCAGGGGACATGGAGGCATGAGAGGGAGGGGGGGGTTTCAGGGAGTAGTGGGAGGAGCTGCACCAGGGGACATAGACATGAGAGGGAGAGGGGACACAGGGAGTAGTGGGAGGAGCTACACCAGGGGACATAGAGACATGAGAGGGAGAGGGGATACAGGGAGTAGTGGGAGGAGCTGTGCCAGGGAACATGGAGGCACGAGGGGGGGGGATACAGGTAGTAGAGGGAGGGGCTACACGAAAGGTGATGCTTACACTGTAGAGATAAGGTGCAGGATGAGGTACTCGGCAGCGAGACTGTCCCCAAGCAGAGCATGTGACAGGAAGTCCAGAAGCTCGGCTCTCACAGCTGACAGTTCAGACAGGAAGTTGGAGACAACTTGGGGGGAAAAGAGCAACTGGTTAGTGGTGTAAATGGGGTGCGAGTGGGTGGGTACCTTTATCGGCCATTACAGAATATAAGTAGCACTTACACAGCTTGCTCTCCTCACTGCCTTGGAGGCTGGGGGGCAGCAGGGGGTTATTGTGCTGCAGTTTCCTTGTAACAATGGTGTGAATTCTGGGTACGAGGGAGGCAGGGGGGCAGTGGGCGCGATGCTCCTCCAGGGTGTCCATGTCGTCAGAGGGGTCCAGCAGGGCAGATACTGCTTCCCTGGGGGTAACAAGAAACAATGTCCCTATCTGATTGGTACTAAACACATGCCTTTACAGGGGTTATTCACCTTTACACTGACTTAGTATCATGCAGAGTGTGCTATTCTGAGACAAGTTGCCATTGGTCTTTTTTTATCATTTCATTATTATTATTATATTTCCCTTTTTGTTCAGCAGCTCTCCAGTTTTGAATTTCAAGGGCTATCTGGTTGCTAGGCAGCAATTTAACCTAGCAACCAGGCAGAAGTTTAAAAGAGAGGCTGGAATATGAATAGGGGGGGTCTAAATAGAAAGATAATAAAAAGTAACAATAAAATTGTAGCCCCAGAGCAATAGGGTTTGGCTGCCGGGGTCAGTGACCCCCATTTGAAAGCTGCAAAGAGGCAGAAGGCGGTAAATCATTTAAAATCTATATAAAAGCTTACCTGTCCTCAGTGAGCGCACTCAGGGCGGGGTCCACTGACAGGATCCCATACACCTCTAGAACGTCATTCACTTTAAAGAGGTCCCAACCCTCATACACCTGCCGGAAATGGGAACAGAAGATGAACCCAAACAAGTGCAACACAGATCCAGAAGCACCATAGGAGGGGGAGAGCCAATCACAGCCCTGCACTCACACAAGCACAGATAGGCTTCAGTTCCCTATCAGGTCAGCCTAGCTGCCGATTGGTTCCTACCCTACAGTTTCTATGTACTGATCTGTCTGGCGGGACAATCCTCGGGCACCGTAACAGCCCCAATCCCACGTGCCCCTGGGGGGGGGGGGGGGAAATGGCAGAAATTACAATACAGCCCAGAGACAAGAGATGTGACTCCTGAGCTCTCTCCATGTATCATACAGAGCTGGGAGCTTGGCTGGCCAAGTATCATTTCATTGAGTATTAGCAGCTCTGCCACTTGCAGTACCATTTGTTACCTGTTGCTAGAAGGCAAATCAGTGCCACAGTATAGCGCCACCGGCTTGGGTTTTTGCCACTGGGCCCAGCAAATCAGTTCGGACTGGACACATGAATGGATAATCTGCTGCAGCAAAAACAGCAGCTGCTGCATTTCTATAGCCAGCAGCGCAATTATCTATCTCCTGCCTGGCCACAAGGTGGCAGTAGAACACAGAACTAGAGGGGAGGAGAGAAGCGCACAGGGCAAGAATGTGCATGGTACTCTATGGCTCCCTGTGCCCCACGTTGGTTGGTGGTGCCCAAGAGGGGGTGCAAGCGCCCTGCTATGCCCAAGAGGGGGTGCAAGCGCCCCGCTATGCCCAGGAGGGGGTGCAAGGCTGGTACCTTTATGAGGCAGGCGGGCCCTTTCTCACCAGGGAGAGGGAAGTTCAGGTCCGGGGCAGAAGAGCAGCTGGAAGGCAGGTGTTGCTGAGCCCCCGCAGCTTCAGTCTCCAGGCGTTTTGGTTCACCCAATCCATGGGAAGCACGAGTGTCACCTGTGTGGGGGGAGGGGGGGGAGATGAGAGAGGAATAAATGTGCCCACGTGATGAACCAATGGGGGGGGGTGTCTATTACAGCAGTGCTACAAAGTGAAGTTCCTTACATGGAGCAGCATCCTCATCTTCCTCGTAGCTCCTCTTCTGCCGGCTGGGGGCGTAGGAGGTGGAGGCGCACACCTTGGCCTGGCTGCAGCTGGTGTAGGCGTGAATCCCACGTTAAGGGTAAACCAATCACAAACTGAAGCATGGCAGGCCAAGTATGCCGATTGGCTGGCAGTGTGTTGGCTATATATTATAGTGAATAAAGTACCCCCTATTGTAATATATAGGGATATTATAAGCCCCCGAGGGGTTCCTTATAATATATAGTGAATAAAGTACCCCCTATTGTAATATATAGGGATATTATAAGCCCCGAGGGGTTCCTTATAATATATAGTGAATAAAGTGCCCCCTATTGTAACATATAGGGATATTATAAGCCCCCGAGGAGTTCCTTATAATATATAGTGAATAAAGTACCCCCTATTGTAACATATAGGGATATTATAAGTCACAGAGGAGTTCCTTATAATATATAGTGAATAAAGTGCCCCCTATTGTAACATATAGGGATATTATAAGTCACAGAGGAGTTCCTTATAATATATAGTGAATAAAGTGCCCCCTATTGTAACATATAGGGATATTATAAGCCCGAGGGGTTCCTTATAATATATAGTGAATAAAGTACCCCCTATTGTAATATATAGGGATATTATAAGCCCCGAGGGGTTCCTTATAATATATAGTGAATAAAGTGCCCCCTATTGTAACATATAGGGATATTATAAGCCCCCGAGGAGTTCCTTATAATATATAGTGAATAAAGTACCCCCTATTGTAAACATATAGGGATATTATAAGTCACAGAGGAGTTCCTTATAATATATAGTGAATAAAGTGCCCCCTATTGTAACATATAGGGATATTATAAGTCACAGAGGAGTTCCTTATAATATATAGTGAATAAAGTGCCCCCTATTGTAACATATAGGGATATTATAAGTCACAGAGGAGTTCCTTATAATATATAGTGAATAAAGTGCCCCCTATTGTAACATATAGGGATATTATAAGTCACAGAGGAGTTCCTTATAATATATAGTGAATAAAGTGCCCCCTATTGTAACATATAGGGATATTATAAGTCACAGAGGAGTTCCTTATAATATATAGTGAATAAAGTACCCCCTATTGTAACATATAGGGATATTATAAGCCCCCGAGGAGTTCCTTATAATATATAGTGAATAAAGTGCCCCCTATTGTAACATATAGGGATATTATAAGCCCCCGAGGAGTTCCTTATAATATATAGTGAATAAAGTACCCCCTATTGTAACATAGGGATATTATAAGTCAGAGGAGTTCCTTATAATATATAGTGAATAAAGTGCCCCCTATTGTAACATATAGGGATATTATAAGTCAGAGGAGTTCCTTATAATATATAGTGAATAAAGTGCCCCCTATTGTAACATATAGGGATATTATAAGCCCCCGAGGGGTTCCTTATAATATATAGTGAATAAAGTACCCCCTATTGTAACATATAGGGATATTATAAGTCAGAGGAGTTCCATGGCCATATAAAGGGATGAGGCCGAAGGCAAAGGTCATGGAACTCCTCGGCGACTTCTAATATCTTCATATTTTACAACAGGGGGTACTTTATTAGAATACACAAGTTTTAATGAATCGTGTCACAGAAATGACATCACTAAGCTCCAGATTATATCTAATGACATCACTAAGCACCATTTATAATATAATTTACAGTTTTGGTCCCATAGGGAAATCGCCAAACTGTATATTACACATAGAAAAAGAGAAAAGGATATATCCTTCACCCACGGGCACTCCCCTGGCACGGGCACACAGTAGAAGGTCTGTCTCTCGCAGGTTACATTGCGACGGGAGTCCGGATCCACTTCCTGCTGCGGCTGCAGAGAGAATGAGCAGTGCTGCAGAATTAGACCCTCACACCCCCAGCTCCTCCCACATACACACCCCCCCAGCTCCTCCCACATACACACACCCCCAGCTCCTCCCACATACACACCCCCCCACATACACACCCCCAGCTCCTCCCACATACACACCCCCAGCTCCTCCCACATACACCCCCCCCCAGCTCCTCCCACATACACACCCCCCATATAGGATTAAACTTAAAGTGGATTAAAGGGGAAGTACCCCTCAGGTAGGTACGTTTGCACAAAGGGAAAAAGAAGGAGACTCACCAGGCTTTCTGCCACATCCCTGTATTTGCCGAAATGCAGAACCTGCAATGAGTGACAGTTCTTAGAACCAATGGCAGTAGGCGAGATGGCAAAGCTGTGCCAGGCAGTGGGGTACTTACTCTGGCGCTGGTGTTGGTATCGACCGTTTCATAGACCCCCATGTAGAACTCCGGGTCGAACATGTCCTGCACCATGCAGCGGAACCGGACCAGGCTGTTGGGCTTCAGGTAATGCAGGGGGGTGTCATTGAGGCACGGCACCTTGGGCGGCCAATGGAAACAGGGGTGAATAGGGGCAATTGGTTTCCAACAATCCTGCTGGGCACAGGGGTATCATGATTTACCCTTCTCAAAGGGGTGGTTCACTTGTAATATGTCCGAGAATGGCCAATGCTAAGCAACTTTTTAATTGGTCTTTTTTTAATATAGTTTTTAAATGATTTGCCTCCTTCTAACTCTACCAAATGGGGGTCACTGACCCCGGCAGCCACAAACTATTGCTCTGTGAGGCTCCAGTTTTATTGTTATTCATTTTCTTTGTTTAGGTTCTATCCTATATCAGTGTCTCATTCAAGCCAATGCCTGGTCGCTAAGGTAATTTGGGCCCTAGCAACTAGATGAAATTCCAAACATGGAGAGTTGCTGAACAAAAAGTGGAATATTACTCTCTACATCAGTGACCCCCAACCAGTGGCTCAGGGGGGCAACATGTAATGGTGGGCAAGGGGCCGGTGTTGCTAAAGGAAGAGCACTTACGGCAGCGGCAGAGTCACTGTCCCGTAGCTTGGCACTGAAGTAGTCGGTAACGTTCTTCTGCCAGTCGCCATCTGCCGGTCTCTGAGCTGCTGGAATACAGGGCACGGGGTGAGATCGGGGGTCTCATAGAGAAACATATTGGAGGGGGCACACATGGCATAATGAAAAGCAAAACGCTAATAGCTGAAAGGGATAAACATGATATTCAGTAAAGTTGGTCTTTTTTCTACCTGAGCTACTACGTAACTGTGTAATGCACTCACACCCATGTCCTGATTCAGGGTACAGTAGCCTGGGGCCCCCCAGCTGCTATTGGGGCACATCCTGTGCAGCGCTAAACCCAGTGCCCACCTAAGTGAGAGGGTGCCACCCAACACTACATACCTGTGCCACCCCCATGCATACAGCGAGCAGGGAATGTGGGTGCTGGGTGCCACAGTTCAACAATCAGGGATCGTTGGGCTACTAGAGGCCGCTCCATACTCAGCAGAGATGGCATGGTGCCACAGGTGCCATCACACTAAAGGGCATCTTTATATTAGGGTGTAAGCAAACATCACTAGTCATGTTGCCATAGCAACCAACCAGATATTTACATTTTAGAACTTATAATGTTGCCTACACACTATAATAAATATGCCCCTAAATGGGTTTTCTCTACCCGCCCGCCTGCCCCACTCATGCCCGGCTCTACCCGCCCGCCCCACTCATGCCCGGCTCTACCCGCCCGCCCCACTCATGCCCGGCTCTACCCCCCCTCATGCCCGGCTCCGCCCGCCCCACTCATGCCCGGCTCTACCCGCCCCACTCATGCCCGCCCCACTCATGCCCGGCTCTACCTGCCCGCCCCACTCACGCCCGGCTCTACCCGCCCGCCCTCCCCCCAACTCATGCCCGGCTCTACCCGCCCCACTCATGGCCCGGCTCTACCCGCCAGCCCCACTCATGCCCGGCTCTACCCGCCCGCCCCACTCATGCCCGGCTCTACCCGCCAGCCCCACTCATGCCCGGCTCTACCCGCCAGCCCCACTCATGCCCGGCTCTACCCGCGGCCCACTCATGCCGCGGCTTCTACCCGCCCGCCCCACTCATGCCCGGCTCTACCCCGCCCCACTCATGGCCCGGCTCTACCCGCCCCACTCATGCCCGGCTCTACCCCGGCCCCCCATGCCCGGCTCTACCCGCCCCACTCATGCCCGGCTCTACCCCGCCCCATCATGCCCGGCCTGCTACCCGCCCACCCGCCCCACTCATGCCCGGCTCTACCCGCCCGCCCCCATCATGCCCGGCTCTACCCGCCCGCCCCACTCATGCCCGGCTCTACCCGCCCCACTCATGCCCGGCTCTACCCGCCCCACTCATGCCCGGCTCTACCCGCCCGCCCCACTCATGCCCGGCTCTACCGCCCCACTCATGCCCGGCTCTACCCGCCCCACTCATGCCCGGCTCTACCCCGCCCCACTCATGCCCGGCTCTACCCGCCCCACTCATGCCCGGCTCTACCCGCCTGCCCCACTCATGCCCGGCTCTACCCGCCCGCCCCACTCATGCCCGGCTCTACCCGCCGCCCCCACTCATGCCCGGCTCTACCCGCCCGCCCCACTCATGCCCGGCTCTACCCGCCCCTCACCCGCCCCACTCATGCCCGGCTCTGCCCGCCCCACTCATGCCCGGCTCTACCCGCCCCACTCATGCCCGCTCTACCCGCCCCACTCATGCCCGGCTCTACCCGCCCCACTCATGCCCGGCTCTACCCGACCCGGCTCACCGCCCCACTCATGCCCGGCTCTACCCGCCCCACTCATGCCCGGCTCTACCCGCCCCACTCATGCCCGGCTCTACCCGGCCCCACTCATGCCCGGCTCTACCAGCCCCACTCATGCCCGGCTCTACCCGCCCCACTCATGCCCGGCTCTACCCGCCCGCCCCACTCATGCCCGGCTCTACCCGCCCGCCCCACTCATGCCCGGCTCTACCCGCCCGCCCCACTCATGCCCGGCTCTACCCGCCCGCCCCACTCATGCCCGGCTCTACCCGCCCGCCCCACTCATGCCCGGCTCTACCCCGCCCACTCATGCCCGGCTCTACCCACCCCACTCATGCCCGGCTCTACCCGCCCGCCCCACTCATGCCCGGCTCTACCCCCCCCACTCATGCCCGGCTCTACCCGCCCCACTCATGCCCGGCTCTACCCGCCCGCCCCACTCATGCCCGGCTCTCTACCCGCCCCCACTCATGCCCGGCTCTACCCGCCCCACTCATGCCCGGCTCTACCCGCCCCACTCATGCCCGGCTCTACCCGCCCCACTCATGCCCGGCTCTACCCGCCCCCACTCATGCCCGGCTCTACCCGCCCCACCCATTGCCCGGCTCTACCCGCCCCACTCATGCCCGGCTCTACCCGCCCGACTCATGCCCGGCTCTACCCGCCCCACTCATGCCCGGCTCTACCCGCCCCACTCATGCCCGGCTCTACCAGCCCCACTCATGCCCGGCTCTACCCGCCTGCCCCACTCATGCCCGGCTCTACCCGCCCGCCCCACTCATGCCCGGCTCTACCCGCCCGCCCCACTCATGCCCGGCTCTACCCGCCCCACTCATGCCCGGTTCTACCCGCCCCACTCATGCCCGGCTCTACCCGCCCCACTCATGCCCGGTTCTACCCGCCCCACTCATGCCCGGCTCTACCCGCCTGCCCCACTCATGCCCGGCTCTACCCGCCCCACTCATGCCCGGCTCTACCCGCCCCACTCCTGCTGGCCCGGGGGCCGGACGCTGCCCCACTCACCAAACAAGCCCTGTACCACACCGAGCGGGTCGCTGATCCAGCTTTCTCCTCCAGTCATCGCGCAGACACCAAAGACTCGTTGAACTAACTCAGTGATGGCGGGAAAAAGACGTCACTACGCAATGGGTCGCGTCAAGCGCTCCCGAAACGCACTGGTTGGCGGAAATCTCCATGAGCGCGGCCATGTTTTGGCTGGAGTGCACGTAGCGACTGGCGGAAGTCCTCAGCCGGGCAGCCACATTATAGTTAGCGAAAGGGATAGGAACCTCTGGAACCGCCCTTTTATCTAAACGCACGGTTTAATTGGTGGAGCTGAGGTGCTACGTCATGCATATGAACTTTGCTCTTCAGCCACTGGTTGGGGAGGTTTGTGTTTGGCGAGTTCTCATTGGATAACGCGGAACGCCCGTAGGTATTGATTGGACGTACTCACTTGGTGACGGGTCCGGTTCCTGCTGTCCCGGGTGGGTTACGTGGAACTTGTGGGACGGACATGGCGGGGAAGGTACCTAACGGGGCTCAGTCCGGGCCGCCTGGCAACAACCTGCTCTTCTCCGCCTCCGAGATCAGCTTCTCCCTTCCCTTCATCCCTGTGAGCCAGCACGGCCCCGCAATGCTTCCGAGCGGTGAGTAAAGGGGCCCCTCACTCCTACTGCCCAGTGCCCCCCAACCCTGTCCTACTGCCCAGTGCCCCCCAACCCTGTCCTACTGCCCAGTGCCCCCCCAACCCTGTCCTACTGCCCAGTGCCCCCCAACCCTGTCCTACTGCCCGGTGCCCCCCACCCTGTCCTACTGCCCAGTGCCCCCCAACCCTGTCCTACTGCCCAGTGCCCCCCAACCCTGTCCTACTGCCCAGTGCCCCCCAAACCCTGTCCTACTGCCCAGTGCCCCCAACCCTGTCCTACTGCCCAGTGCCCCCAACCCTGTCCTACTGCCCAGTGCCCCCCAACCCTGTCCTACTGCCCAGTGCCCCCCAACCCTGTCCTACTGCCCAGTGCCCCCAACCCTGTCCTACTGGCCCAGTGCCCCCCAACCCTGTCCTACTGCCCAGTGCCCCCCAACCCCTGTCCTACTGCCCAGTGCCCCCCAACCCTGTCCTACTGCCCAGTGCCCCCCAACCCTGTCCTACTGCCCAGTGCCCCCTACCCTGTCCTACTGCCCAGTGCCCCCAAACCCTGTCCTACTGCCCAGTGCCCCCCAACCCTGTCCTACTGCCCAGTGCCCCCCAACCCTGTCCTACTGCCCAGTGCCCCCCAACCCTGTCCTACTGGCCCAGTGCCCCCCAACCTGCTGCCAGTGCCCCCAACCCTGTCCTACTGCCGTGCCCCCAACCTGTCCCTACTGCCCAGTGCCCCCCAACCCTGTCTACTGCCCAGTTGCCCCCAACCCTGTCCTACTGCCCAGTGCCCCCCAACCTGTCCTACTGCCCGTGCCCCCAACCCTGTCCTAAGGCCCCCCAACCCTGTCCTACTGCCCAGTGCCCCCAACCCCTGTCCTACTGCCCAGTGCCCCCCAACCCTGTCCTACTGCCCCGTGCCCCCCAACCCTGTCCTACTGCCCAGTGCCCCCAACCCTGTCCTACTGCCCAGTGCCCCCAACCCTGTCCTACTGCCCAGTGCCCCCCCAAACCCTGTCCTACTGCCGAGCCGGTGCCCCCCAACCCTGTCCTACTGCCGAGTGCCCCCAACCCTGTCCTACTGCCGAGCCGGTGCCCCCAACCCTGTCCTACTGCGAGCCGGTGCCCCCCAACCCTGTCCTAGCCCAGAGCCCCCCAACCCTTCCTACTGCCCAGTGCCCCCCAACCCTGTCCTACTGCCGAGCCGGTGCCCCCAACCCTGTCCTACTGCCGAGCCGGTGCCCCCCAACCCTGTCCTACTGCCCAGTGCCCCCCAACCCTGTCCTACTGCCGAGCCCGGTGCCCCCAACCCTGTCCTACTGCCGAGTGCCCCCCAACCCTGTCCTACTGCCGAGTGCCCCCAACCCTGTCCTACTGCCCAGTGCCCCAACCCTGTCCTACTGCCGAGCGGTGCCCCCCAACCCTGTCCTACTGCCCAGTGCCCCCCAACCCTGTCCTACTGCCGAGCCGGTGCCCCCAACCCTGTCCTACTGCCGAGCCAGTGCCCCCAACCCTGTCCTACTGCCCAGTGCCCCCCAACCCTGTCCTACTGCCGAGCCGGTGCCCCCCAACCCTGTCCTACTGCCGAGCCGGTGCCCCCCAACCCTGTCCTACTGCCGAGCCAGGGGTCTCAGTGCCCCCCAACCCTGTCCTACTGCCGAGCCGGGGGTCTCAGTGCCCTCTCACCCCTGTCAATATGTGGCCCTACCACTCACTGGAGCCCCCATGTCAGTTTGCCCCTCCCCCTATCAATATGTGCTCCCCTTTAGCTTAAAGGGAAAGTATCCCCCCTGTTCCACATGAGTGCTGTGGGTGGGGCTTGTGCTGAAGGCCTGTTCTCTTAAATGTTATTTGTTATCACTTGCACTAAACAAAGCAAAAAATGAAATTGAAAGTAGTCACATTCTATTTAATGTTTTAAGGAACAAAATTAAAAATCCTTAGTCTACTTAAAAACATCTGTTTAAACAAACCCCTTCCCTTCCCCAACTGTATCCTGTTTGGGATATGAAGCAGATCAGCACAAGCTTTATGCAATGCACTTATGTTGAAAAAGAGTGTATACTTCCCCTTTAATCCTTCTCCCTCTCATGTAGTGCAGTCCCACCCCAACACCTTAGGACTGTTGGAAACCCCACCCTATTACATCCCATGCCCCCCCAGTCTGCTGTTAAACACGTGCCCTGTGACCAAATGGCAAGGAATCTGCGTGTGCAGGGCATTATGGGAAAGACTGTTGCACTGGATGTTTGTGAATGAGTTATGTTCTGTTTATCATGTTATTATCTGCACGTCCCCGGGGGGCGGGGCTTGGCCTGTGGCCCCAACAGCTAATCATGTGCAACACAATATGGCGGCTTAGATTCTAATCTATAAATTCCTTTCAAATCCCTGCAGCATAATCTCCTCTATTTTCAGTTCCTCTCTGGCAAATGTGACTCCTCCTTTAGTTTCATGAACTCGGATCCTAGTTCCAGGCTAATAACGATTAAATATTTGTTGTTACATATGCATCCGGGATCCTGTTGCATCATAAACTGGGAAACCTGTCCTGGTACCTATAGGCCTAGTGGTACTGCTTCTTTATTCCTATAGTAGCATTGGGGGGATAATAGCCTCTGGGAAGGGACTGGGGCTGTGGGATAGCAGGTATAGTAGGGACAGATGGTGCCTATAGTAGCAGGGGGGGGATAATAGCCTCTGGGAAGGGACTGGGGCTGTGGGATAGCAGGTATAGTAGGGAGAGATGGTGCCTATAGTAGCAGTGGGGGGATAATAGCCTCTGGGAAGGGACTGGGGCTGTGGGATAGCAGGTATAGTAGGGAGAGATGGTGCCTATAGTAGCAGTGGGGGGATAATAGCCTCTGGGAAGGGACTGGGGCTGTGGGATAGCAGGTATAGTAGGGAGAGATGGTGCCTATAGTAGCAGTGGGGGGATAATAGCCTCTGGGAAGGGACTGGGGCTGTGGGATAGCAGGTATAGTAGGGAGAGATGGTGCCTATAGTAGCAGTGGGGGGATAATAGCCTCTGGGAAGGGACTGGGGCTGTGGGATAGCAGGTATAGTAGGGAGAGATGGTGCCTATAGTAGCAGTGGGGATAATAGCCTCTGGGAAGGGACTGGGGCTGTGGGATAGCAGGTATAGTAGGGAGAGATGGTGCCTATAGTAGCAGTGGGGGGGATAATAGCCTCTGGGAAGGGACTGGGGCTGTGGGATAGCAGGTATAGTAGGGAGAGATGGTGCCTATAGTAGCAGTGGGGGGATAATAGCCTCTGGGAAGGGACTGGGGCTGTGGGATAGCAGGTATAGTAGGGAGAGATGGTGCCTATAGTAGCAGTGGGGGATAATAGCCTCTGGGAAGGGACTGGGGCTGTGGGATAGCAGGTATAGTAGGGAGAGATGGTGCCTATAGTAGCAGTGGGGGATAATAGCCTCTGGGAAGGGACTGGGGCTGTGGGATAGCAGGTATAGTAGGGAGAGATGGTGCCTATAGTAGCAGTGGGGGATAATAGCCTCTGGGAAGGGACTGGGGCTGTGGGATAGCAGGTATAGTAGGGAGAGATGGTGCCTATAGTAGCAGTGGGGGATAATAGCCTCTGGGAAGGGACTGGGGCTGTGGGATAGCAGGTATAGTAGGGAGAGATGGTGCCTATAGTAGCAGTGGGGGATAATAGCCTCTGGGAAGGGACTGGGGCTGTGGGATAGCAGGTATAGTAGGGAGAGATGGTGCCTATAGTAGCAGTGGGGGGATAATAGCCTCTGGGAAGGGACTGGGGCTGTGGGATAGCAGGTATAGTAGGGAGAGATGGTGCCTATAGTAGCAGTGGGGGATAATAGCCTCTGGGAAGGGACTGGGGCTGTGGGATAGCAGGTATAGTAGGGAGAGATGGTGCCTATAGTAGCAGTGGGGGGATAATAGCCTCTGGGAAGGGACTGGGGCTGTGGGATAGCAGGTATAGTAGGGAGAGATGGTGCCTATAGTAGCAGTGGGGGGATAATAGCCTCTGGGAAGGGACTGGGGGCTGTGGGATAGCAGGTATAGTAGGGAGAGATGGTGCCTATAGTAGCAGTGGGGGGATAATAGCCTCTGGGAAGGGACTGGGGCTGTGGGATAGCAGGTATAGTAGGGAGAGATGGTGCCTATAGTAGCAGTGGGGGATAATAGCCCTCTGGGAAGGGACTGGGGCTGTGGGATAGCAGGTATAGTAGGGAGAGATGGTGCCTATAGTAGCAGGGGGGGGGATAATAGCCTCTGGGAAGGGACTGGGGCTGTGGGATAACAGGTATAGTAGGGAGAGATGGTGCCTATAGTAGCAGTGGGGGATAATAGCCTCTGGGAAGGGACTGGGGCTGTGGGATAGCAGGTATAGTAGGGAGAGATGGTGCCTATAGTAGCATTGGGGGGATAATAGCCTCTGGGAAGGGACAGGGGCTGTGGGATAGCAGGTATAGTAGGGAGAGATGGTGCCTATAGTAGCAGTGGGGGGATAATAGCCTCTGGGAAGGGACCGTGGCTGTGGGATAGCAGGTATAGTAGGGAGAGATGGTGCCTATAGTAGCAGTGGGGGGATAATAGCCTCTGGGAAGGGACTGGGGTTGTGGGATAGCAGGTATAGTAGGGAGAGATGGCGCCTATAGTAGCAGTGGGGGGATAATAGCCTCTGGGAAGGGACTGGGGTGGGATAGCAGGTATAGTAGGGAGAGATGGTGCCTATAGTAGCAGTGGGAGGATAATAGCCTCTGGGAAGGGACTGGGGCTGTGGGATAGCAGGTATAGTAGGGAGAGATGGTGCCTATAGTAGCATTGGGGGATAATAGCCTCTGGGAAGGGACTGGGGCTGGGGGATTGCAGGTATAGTAGGGAGAGATGGTGCCTATAGTAGCAGTGGGGGATAATAGCCTCTGGGAAGGGACTGGGGCTGTGGGATAGCAGGTATAGTAGGCAGAGATGGTGCCTATAGTAGCAGTGGGGGATAATAGCCTCTGGGAAGGGACTGGGGCTGTGGGATAGCAGGTATAGTAGGGAGAGATGGTGCCTATAGTAGCAGTGGGGGGATAATAGCCTCTGGGAAGGGACTGGGGCTGTGGGATAGCAGGTATAGTAGGGAGAGATGGTGCCTATAGTAGCAGTGGGAGGATAATAGCCTCTGGGAAGGGACTGGGGCTGTGGGATAGCAGGTATAGTAGGGAGAGATGGTGTCTATAGTAGCAGGGGGGGATAATAGCCTCTAGGAAGGGACTGGGGCTGTGGGATAGCAGGTATTGTAGGGAGAGATGGTGCCTATAGTAGCAGTGGGAGGATAATAGCCTCTGGGAAGGGACTGGGGCTGTGGGATAGCAGGTATTGTAGGGAGAGATGGTGCCTATAGTAGCAGTGGGGGGGATAATAGCCTCTGGGAAGGGACTGGGGCTGTGGGATAGCAGGTATAGTAGGGAGAGATGGTGCCTATAGTAGCAGTGGGGGGATAATAGCCTCTGGGAAGGGACTGGGGCTGTGGGATAGCAGGTATAGTAGGGAGAGATGGTGCCTATAGTAGCAGTGGGGGGATAATAGCCTCTGGGAAGGGACTGGGGCTGTGGGATAGCAGGTATAGTAGGGAGAGATGGTGCCTATAGTAGCAGTGGGGGGATAATAGCCTCTGGGAAGGGACTGGGGGCTGTGGGATAGCAGGTATAGTAGGGAGAGATGGTGCCTATAGTAGCAGGGGGGGATAATAGCCTCTAGGAAGGGACTGGGGCTGTGGGATAGCAGGTATTGTAGGGAGAGATGGTGCCTATAGTAGCAGTGGGAGGATAATAGCCTCTGGGAAGGGACTGGGGCTGTGGGATAGCAGGTATAGTAGGGAGAGATGGTGCCTATAGTAGCAGTGGGAGGATAATAGCCTCTGGGAAGGGACTGGGGCTGTGGGATAGCAGGTATAGTAGGGAAAGATGGTGCCTATAGTAGCAGGGGGGGGATAATAGCCTCTAGGAAGGGACTGGGGCTGTGGGATAGCAGGTATTGTAGGGAGAGATGGTGCCTATAGTAGCAGTGGGAGGATAATAGCCTCTGGGAAGGGACTGGGGCTGTGGGATAGCAGGTATTGTAGGGAGAGATGGTGCCTATAGTAGCAGTGGGGGGATAATAGCCTCTGGGAAGGGACTGGGGCTGTGGGATAGCAGGTACAGTAGGGAGAGATGGTGCCTATAGTAGCAGGGGGGGATAATAGCCTCTAGGAAGGGACTGGGGCTGAGGGATAGCAGGTATAGTAGGGAGAGATGGTGCCTATAGTAGCAGGGGGGGGATAATAGCCTCTAGGAAGGGACTGGGGCTGTGGGATAGCAGGTATTGTAGGGAGAGATGGTGCCTATAGTAGCAGTGGGGGGGATAATAGCCTCTGGGAAGGGACTGGGGCTGTGGGATAGCAGGTATAGTAGGGAGAGATGGTGCCTATAGTAGCAGTGGGGGGATAATAGCCTCTGGGAAGGGACTGGGGCTGTGGGATAGCAGGTATAGTAGGGAGAGATGGTGCCTATAGTAGCAGTGGGGGGATAATAGCCTCTGGGAAGGGACTGGGGCTGTGGGATAGCAGGTATAGTAGGGAGAGAGGGTGCCTATAGTAGCAGTGGGATATACTATTAGTAAGTCAAGTAGTAATGTACTAGTTACATGCCACACAGTTACCTGGGAGCCATGTGACAGCATGCTGTTCTGTGATTGGTTACAGATGATGCCGCTGAGGTGGGAGAAGAGGACAGCTTTCTAGGACAGACTTCGGCTACTACTAACCCACCACAAACCTTTAGTTATTTCTCCCAGGGACCCTCCCTAGGCAGCAGCCAAGATCCATTTGCGTGTATTTGGCATCCACCTCTAACCACAGAGGCGCCTCAGCCCGTTACTTCGGTTTTCTTCAAGCCCCCCCCCGCTCCCACCCCTGAGGCCGGACACAGTATGATCCCATCGAAGGCACCAAAACCCCCGGTTACAAGCAACACTCCAGTATCCCAGGTTACAGCTGGTGTCTTTCTTCCAACGTCACAGCACGGACCTCTTCCTGGCACTTACTCGGCTCCGCCCACTGCGGCCTCTCAGGGGGGGTATAACCCCTACCGCCACAATACCCAGAGCAGCCGGGTGAATCCATACTTTGCTCCCCCACAGCTTCTGCAGGACCAGGGTTTCGCTCCCTTTATCCAGACTCCTCCATTGCCACCTCTGCCCCATCAGGGGGCGCCAACCTCTCCGCCCACCGGTAAGGACTTGGGTGTTACCATTGCCGCCTTGTCAGAAATACCATTTGTGGGGCTCATTCTGGTGACAGTAAGGATTGGGGGTGCAGATCATCTCCCGGGCATCATTGTGCCCATTATATTAATGGTAGCCCTGGCACAGAGGGCAGCTAAGCATAGGGTTGGCAGAGCACTGGAACATTCAGGGACACATGTAGGAAATCCAGCTGGAAGGGCTGCACTGATTGCAAAGCAGCCCTGTATCATGCATGTATTAGACGTGTTCCAGTGATCTGTAATCTGATCGCTAGCGCTGGTATCTTTTCCTTTACTGGACTTAACGGCCCGGACCTAACAGACCCACTCAGGATATTGTTTGTGTTTGTTTCCATAATGTGTTGGACCTGGGCAGATACTTGCTCCTCCAATCAAAACCTTACAGATTATTAAACCCTTTTTGATTGGAGCACATGACATTCTACTCTCCATATTCAATGCCTGATCCACTTGTTTTACAAGGTTGTCAGATGAGCCGATCTGGGCCGGATATGGCCACCCCCACTCTGGGCCAATATGGGCTGATCCCATTGTTTGCCTGGGGGCCAACAATCAGATCATACCGGGGGGGCACAGTCCTGTCCCATGGGGATACAGTCCTTGTGAGTGCATGTAATTACATCAGTAGGGGCACAGAGCTGCCATATGTTGGCATGTTGTGTCCGCGTGGCTTTTATTGTGACAGACTCTCAGCATGCTGACAGGGCTGGAGTGACTAAACTATGCTCAGTGCATACAGTATTGCTAGATCACTGCTGTGGGCCCTGTGTAATAGTTACAGGCCTGTGCATTCTCAGCCCCTGGGATAATGGGCTCTCTGTGCCAAGGTTTAGATGCCATGCCAGCTATAATGGCTCTCTGTGCCAATAGATGCCATGCCAGCTATAATGGGCTGTCCATTCCAATAGATGCCATGCTGGCTATAATGGGCTCTCCATTCCAATAGATGCCATGCCAGCTATAATGGGCTCTCCATTCCAATAGATGCCATGCCGGCTATAATGGGCTCTCCATTCCAATAGATGCCATGCCGGCTATAATGGGCTGTCCATTCCAATAGATGCCATGCTGGCTATAATGGGCTCTCCATTCCAATAGATGCCATGCCGGCTATAATGGGCTGTCCATTCCAATAGATGCCATGCTGGCTATAATGGGCTCTCCATTCCAATAGATGCCATGCCGGCTATAATGGGCTCTCCATTCCAATAGATGCCATGCTGGCTATAATGGGCTGTCCATTCCAATAGATGCCATGCCGGCTATAATGGGCTGTCCATTCCAATAGATGCCATGCCGGCTATAATGGGCTGTCTGTGCTGATGTTTAGATGCCATGCCGGCTATAATGGGCTGTCTGTGCCGATGTTTAGATGCCATGCCGGCTATAATAGGCTGTCTGTGCCAATATTTAGATGCCATGCCGGCTATAATGGGCTCTCCATGCCAATGTTTAGATGCCATACCGGCTATAATGGGCTGTGTGTGCCAATGTTTATATGCCATGCTGGCTATACTGGGCTCTGTGCCAATGTTTACATGCCATGCCGGCTATAATGGGCTCTGCGTGCCAATGTTTAGATGCCATGCCGGCTATAATGGGCTCTCCATGCCAATGTTTAGATGCCACGCTGGCTATAATGGGCTCTCCATGCCAATGTTTAGATGCCACTCTGGCTATAATGGGCTCTGCGTGCCAATGTTTACATGCCATGCCGGCTATAATGGGCTCTGCGTGCCAATGTTTACATGCCATGCCGGCTATAATGGGCTCTCCATGCCAATGTTTAGATGCCATACCGGCTATAATGGGCTCTGCGTGCCAATGTTTACATGCCATGCCGGCTATAATGGGCTCTCCATGCCAATGTTTAGATGCCATACCGGCTATAATGGGCTCTGCGTGCCAACGTTTACATGCCATGCCGGCTATAATGGGCTCTCCATGCCAATGTTTAGATGCCATACCGGCTATAATGGGCTGTGTGTGCCAATGTTTATATGCCATGCTGGCTATACTGGGCTCTGTGCCAATGTTTACATGCCATGCCGGCTATAATGGGCTCTGCGTGCCAATGTTTAGATGCCATGCCGGCTATAATGGGCTCTCCATGCCAATGTTTAGATGCCACGCTGGCTATAATGGGCTCTCCATGCCAATGTTTAGATGCCATACCGGCTATAATGGGCTGTGTGTGCCAATGTTTATATGCCATGCTGGCTATACTGGGCTCTGTGCCAATGTTTACATGCCATGCCGGCTATAATGGGCTCTGCGTGCCAATGTTTAGATGCCATGCCGGCTATAATGGGCTCTCCATGCCAATGTTTAGATGCCACGCTGGCTATAATGGGCTCTCCATGCCAATGTTTAGATGCCACTCTGGCTATAATGGGCTCTGCGTGCCAATGTTTACATGCCATGCCGGCTATAATGGGCTCTGCGTGCCAATGTTTACATGCCATGCCGGCTATAATGGGCTCTCCATGCCAATGTTTAGATGCCACGCTGGCTATAATGGGCTCTCTGTGCCAATGTTTAGATGCCACTCTGGCTATAATGGGCTCTCTGTGCCAATGTTTACATGCCATGCCGGCTATAATGGGCTCTCCATGCCAATGTTTACATGCCATGCCGGCTATAATGGGCTCTCCATGCCAATGTTTACATGCCATGCCGGCTATAATGGGCTCTCCTTGCCAATGATTACATGCCATGCTGGCTATAATGGGCTCTCCATGCCAATGTTTACATGCCATGCTGGCTATAATGGGCTCTCCATGCCAATGTTTACATGCCATGCTGGCTATAATGGGCTCTCCATGCCAATGTTTACATGCCATGCTGGCTATAATGGGTTCTCCATGCCAATGTTTACATGCCATGCCGGCTATAATGGGCTCTCCATGCCAATGTTTACATGCCATGCTGGCTATAATGGGCTCTCCATGCCAATGTTTACATGCCATGCTGGCTATAATGGGCTCTCCATGCCAATGTTTACATGCCATGCTGGCTATAATGGGTTCTCCATGCCAATGTTTACATGCCATGCCGGCTATAATGGGCTCTCCATGCCAATGTTTACATGCCATGCCGGCTATAATGGGCTCTCCATGCCAATGTTTACATGCCATGCCGGCTATAATGGGCTCTCCATGCCAATGTTTAGATGCTGTGCCTGCTATAGGTAAGGTACATAGATTCGCTCACAGAACCAGGGACACAGGATTTTACCCCCGGGCCCACAAGCACAGCACCGCAGAGCCATATCAGACCCACTTTCACTGGATCTTCTGCCCCCTGTATTTGCCCCACTGGATCGAACTGTGGCTTAGAGTTAATATCGGTTTATAGACGCTGGCGTCCTGCACTGCATGAACTTGACTGACTTTCCCTTTCTCTCTCCAGCCCCCTAAAACTGCACCCCACATGCCTCCCCCTCCGCCATCACAGACCTTTCCAAATGTCAGACCTGCCGGACCATCAGTACCAGTACCCCCACCCTACCTGCCAAACCTGTATGAACCTGTTCAGCCTCACTGGTTCTATTGCAAGCAAGTGGAGAGCAAGGAGGTCTGGCTGCCGTTCAGCGCTCTGGATTCCCACGGTTTAGAAGAGGTTTATAACTCCGGTAAGACTTTCACTGTGCGGCGCTGGTAGAACCATGTAGCAGCGGGCAGCTCTCTGGGTCTGACTGGGAATACTAGCAGCAGCCTGGAGAGCCCATTGCTCTGTCTGTCTGGAAATATCTGTTACTTTGGGTACTTTCCCCCACGTGTCTCCTACAGTGCAGCCTGACCCCGAGAGCGTGGTTGTGAGCACAGACGGGGGGCGCTATGACGTGTGCCTGTACAATCGGGAGAAGAGGGCCGTATTTTGGGAGGAGGAGGACTCGGAAGTCAGGCGCTGCTCTTGGTTTTACAAAGGGGACGCAGACAGCAAGTTTGTTCCTTACAGCGAGGACTTCAGCGAGAGGCTGGAGGTGAGTCCCCTAAATAAAAGGGAATCTCTTAAAGGGGCAGTATAATCTGTGTGCCCCAAACACCAACAGTTATGGTCCAAAAGTAACCTCTGTTGCTGGGTAGCATGGACTGAGACACTAAGTGAGCCCCTCTATACCAGACAAGCAGCTGTCCTTACTGCCCAGATGAGTGCCACCCTGTCTGTCTATATCCATCAAGCAGCTGTCACTTACTGCCCAGATGAGTGCCACCCTGTGTGTCTATATCCGACCAGCAGCTGTCACTTGCTGCCTGGATGAGTGCCACCCTGCCTGTCTTTATCCAACCAGCAGCTGTCACTTACTGCCCAGATGAGAGCTGCTTGTTGGATATAGACACACAGGGTGGCACTCATCTGGGCAGTAAGTGACAGCTGCTGGTCGGATAAAGACAGGCAGGGTGGCACTCATCCAGGCAGCAAGTGACAGCTGCTGGTCGGATATAGACACACAGGGTGGCACTCATCTGGGCAGTAAGTGACAGCTGCTGGTCGGATATAGACAGGCAGGGTGGCACTCATCCGGGCATTAAGTGACAGCTGCTGGTCGGATATAGACACACAGGGTGGCACTCATCTGGGCAGTAAGTGACAGCTGCTGGTCGGATATAGACACACAGGGTGGCAGTCATTTACTGCCCAGATGAGTGCCACCCTGTGTGTCTATATCCGACCAGCAGCTGTCACTTACTGCCCAGATGAGTGCCACCCTGTCTGTCTATACCAGACAAGCAACTGCCACTTACTGCCCAGATGAGTGCCACCCTGTCTGTCTGTCTATACCAGACAAGCAGCTGCCACTTACTGCCCAGATGAGTGCCACCTTGTCTATCTGTCTATACCAGACAAGCAGCTGCCACTTACTGCCCAGGTGAGTGCCACCCTGTCTATCTGTCTATACCAGACAAGCAGCTGCCACTTACTGCCCAGGTGAGTGCCACCCTGCCTGTCTAACAACTCCAATCTGATTGCTTGCAGGCAGAATACAAAAAAGCTGTGACCACCAACCAGTGGCATCGGAGACTGGAATTTCCTGGAGGGGAAACAATCGTTATGCACAACCCCAAAGTAAGTAGCGGCCCCACTGTCTGCACCCTGCACCCAACTCATCGCTGACACTCATACGGGAACGCCTTCATTGCTTTCCAGGTGATCGTCCAGTTCCAGCAGTCTCTTATTCCAGATGAATGGGGCTCCCCACAAGACGGGCAGTCACGGCCCCGAGTCGTAAAGCGAGGCATTGATGCTGAACTTGATGAAATTCCAGATGGTAAGTCCCCCGCCCTCTGGCGTTTTGCTTCAGAACTGAACTCTTTGGCCACGTGGCCAATCTATTGGGGGTTTACACGTTTTTACACTTCCTTATTCCTGCAGGGGAGGTGCCACAGGCTGATCATCTGGTCTTTATGGTTCATGGCATCGGGCCAGTGTGCGACTTGCGCTTCAGGAGTATAGTGGAGTGCGGTGAGTGGGCGTTTCTGCCTCCGGCCCTGGCGCTGTGGGTAACGTTACTAAAGCCCCCTCTCCTTTTTCCCTTCAGTGGACGACTTCAGGACAGTGTCCCTCAAACTGCTGCAGACTCACTATAGAAAGTCCCTGGAAGAGGGCAGAATGCGTCGGGTGGAGTTTCTCCCAGTCCATTGGCACAGCTCTCTCCATGGAGATGCCACAGGGGTTGATAGGTCCGTATTTTGCTTTTTATTTCCCACAATGCACCACCATTAGCTCAAACCTGGACATTCCTTGGGGTGGAGTGTAATAACTGTTAGTAAATCTAAGCTTTTTTTTTTTTTATTATTTTGCGGTAGGCGGATAAAGAAGATCACATTGCCCAGCATTGGCCGCCTGCGCCACTTTACCAACGAGACCCTGCTGGATATACTCTTCTATAACAGCCCCACCTACTGCCAGACGATAGTGGACAAAGTCAACATGGAGATGAACCGCCTCTTTGCGCTGTTCATGAGCCGCAACCCAGATTTCACTGGGGGAGTGTCTGTGGCCGGTCACAGTTTAGGTAATGTCAGGGAGGGCAGTGTAGTCTGGGGGTGCCGCTGAGCATGATGGGAAGGGAATTTAGGCACCAAATGAAAATAGTAGCTGTCAACTGACCCTGGCACAGGCACTGTAATATAGAGAGTAAAGAGAATCGCAATAGAAAGGCCAGTAATTCAATAAATGACTGTAACGTTAATATGAAGGTTTAGTTTGCCTTTAATCAATCTTTTCTCTGAGCTGCAGGCATCCCCAAGCCTCCCACTCATTAGGCAGGGTACTTGGTTTTGCCACCAAGGGGCAGATTAAGGCTGGTTTTGTAGCAGATTCTGTGGCATCACTTTGTTCCATGTCTCCCCGCAGGGTCCTTGGTTCTGTTCGACATACTTTCCAACCAGACTGATCCAACCGCTGCGCCTCTTGTGCCAGTCCCGCCCCCTGAAGCCAACGGGCCAATAAAAAGTAAAGCTTCGGATGAGAAAGCAGTGAGTTGGTCTTTGTGACACTGGTATATTCCTGATACTGTACTGGGCCAAGTTATACTGGGTTCTTTGGGTCACTCCCAGTACCATTTATTGTATTGGATCAGTGCTACCCAATTGTGGTCCAGTTACTCACTATGCTACATGCTGGGAGGCCAGACTATATCAAAATTATGGTGCTAGTGTTATATAGACAGTGATGTTCTAAGATTATTTGCAATTGGTCTTCATTTTTTATTTTGTATGGTTTTTCAGTTATTTTAGCTTTTGGTTCAGCAGCTTTCCAGTTTGGTATATCTGCAGCTATCTCGTTGCTAGGGTCTTATTTACCCTAACAACCAGACAGTGGTTTTAATGACAGTCAGGAATATAAATATAAGGTAAAATAGAGTAATAAAAAGTAACAACAGTAAAACTGGAGCCTCACAGGCTGCCGGGGTCAGTGACCCCCATTTAAAGTCTAGAAAGTGTCGGGAGATAAAGGCAAATAATTCAAAAACTATTAAAAATGAAAACCAATTGCAAAGTTGCTAGGAATAGGGTATGCTATAACAACTGACACTGGTCCCCAGACTGGCCAATCACACGCTTCGCTTTCCCCCCAGGTCACGCTACAAGCAGTGGAAGAGCCCAGTGATTCCGAGCAACAGAAACCGCTGCCGACTCTTCGAGAAGCACTGGAATCGCTCAGTCTGGCCGAATACAGCAACGTGTTTGAGAAAGAGCAGATTGACATGGAGTCCCTGGTACTGTGTTTGTCTGGCGTATTTCTGCGTCCTTCTTCCCTTCCTCCAACTCCCATACTCCTTCCATCCCACCGAGGCCTCACCTCCCCACTTTCTCCTCATTGAGGGACCTACTCCCATACTCCTTCCATCCCACCGAGGCCTCACCTCCCCACTTTCTCCTCATTGAGGGACCTACTCCCATACTCCTTCCATCCCACCGAGGCCTCACCTCCCCACTTTCTCCTCACTGAGGGACCTACTCCCATACTCATTCCATCCCACCGAGGCCTCACCCTCCCCACATTCTCCTCATTGAGGGACCTACTCCCATACTCATTCCATCCCACCGAGGGCCTCACCTCCCCACTTTCTCCTCACTGAGGGACCTACTCCCATACTCATTCCATCCCACCGAGGGCCTCACCTCCCCACTTTCTCCTCACTGAGGGACCTACTCCCATACTCATTCCATCCCACCAAGGGCCTCACCTCCCCACTTTCTCCTCACTGAGGGACCTACTCCCATACTCATTCCATCCCACCAAGGGCCTCACCTCCCCACTTTCTCCTCACTGAGGGACCTACTCCCATACTCATTCCATCCCACCAAGGGCCTCACCTCCCCACTTTCTCCTCACTGAGGGACCTACTCCCATACTCATTCCATCCCACCAAGGGCCTCACCTCCCCACTTTCTCCTCACTGAGGGACCTACTCCCATACTCATTCTATCCCACCAAGGGCCTCACGTCCCCACGTTCTCCTTCACGTTAAAGGTCCGTACCTCTTCTGGTGATAAGGGCAAGGGCTGGCTGGGTTACCTAGGGTGCCTGTACGACTTGACCTGCCCCAGTTCTATTCCACTGAGGGCATCTGTCTGCAATCTCCCTAGTGTCGCCTCATAGCTGAGGGTCCTAATGTTCCCAGCCTCCCCTCCATGCAGAGAGATGATATGGAGACTACTGTATAAGGTCAGTTCTATTATTTTCCAGCTCATGTGTACGGTGGATGACCTGAAAGAGATGGGAGTCCCTCTGGGCCCAAGGAAGAAGATCGCCAAGTTTGTGCAGGAAAGAGCAGTTACTGAGGTCAGTCTGTTTATCACGGTGTCAGTGGTGTAACCAAAGGTGTTGGGGTTCCCCTGCAAAAATCTTCAATGGTGGGAGGGTCCTCCCCATGACCGGGGGTCATTATGCCACTGAACAGTATCGCTGTGTTTTCATATTTATTTAAGTAAGTTGAACCCTAGTGGGGTGCTGTGCAATGTTTACATATAATGGGGCTGAGTATCTCACATGAGATACTCAAATGACTGTGTAAAAGGGAGTAGCTGGGTTCTGAGGATGTTTGGGCAGTTGCTTATCACATGGTGAGGGTCTCCTCTCCCTTATCCCTTACTAGGCAAAGAGAAAAGCTGCAGAGGAAGAGAGAGCTGCGCAAATCAAAGCCAAAGAAGCGTTGGCTGCTGCCGCACAGGAAGCCGCTGCCAAACTCCCCTCCTCTGAGGATGGCGCCGCCCCGGAGTCCAACAAGAGGAAGTTGCCCGTCGGGGTATCCGTCTCCTCTGTGCCAGTGGATTATGAATACTTTGAAACGGGCACAGGACAGGTAATGCCTCGCCCTATCAGGGCCATCACTATAGAGCCTGAGCCACAGTACATTGTTCATTGGCCGTAGTACTGGCCGCGAGTAGCGCTGACCAAATCCGCCTCGTCCGTAGGTCTGTGTAAAGTACAACACGCTGGACTTTGAGCCTGTCAATTTCTTCGCCCTCGGCTCCCCCATTGGCATGTTCCTGACCGTACGGGGCTTGGATAAGATCGAGGAAACCTTCCGGCTGCCTACGTGCAAAGGCTTCTTCAATATCTACCATCCGGTAAGTGCCACATTCACCTCTGCGCCCACTGTACTTTTACTCCCAGTTAAAGGGCAAATGCACCCGAATTGTAGTGGCTGTGTAACATAGCGTTTATTAATTTTTCCTTATAGATTATGAGATAAAAAAAATTATATTTGAAACCATACACTTATGTGTAAGTCGCCCAATAGGGAGGTGCCCAGTAGGCATGGCCTGTAATGTATTTTCATCTTTCCCTTCCAGCTGGATCCTGTGGCCTACAGGTTGGAACCCATGATCCTCCCAGACATTGACTTGAAGCCGGTGCTTATTCCTCACCACAAAGGCAGAAAGAGATTGCACCTGGGTACGTAGGGGCACTCCCATAGTATCACATTATAATTATATCTTAGTTGGGATCAAGTACAGGTACTGTTTTATTATTACAGAGAAAAGGGAATCATTTAACCATGAAATAAACCCAATAGGGTTGTTCTGCCCCAATAAGGGGTAATTATATCTTAGTTGGGATCAAGTACAGGTACTGTTTTATTATTACAGAGAAAAGGGAATCATTTAACCATGAAATAAACCCAATAGGGCTGTTCTGCCCCCAATAAGGGGTAATTATATCTTAGTTGGGATCAAGTACAGGTACTGTTTTATTATTACAGAGAAAAGGGAATCATTTAACCATTAAATAAACCCAATAGGGCTGTTCTGCCCCAATAAGGGGTAATTATATCTTAGTTGGGATCAAGTACAGGTACTGTTTTATTATTACAGAGAAAAGGGAATCTTTTTTTTTTTTTTTTTTTTTTTTTTTTTGAAATTTGAATTGTTTATAATGGAGTCTATGGGAGGTGGCCTTTCTGTTATTCAGAAGTTTCTGGATAATGGATCCCATACTTGTTACGGATAATCGGATCCGGACTAGGCATTTCTGGTACACAGAGGCCCAAACAGCCCAATAAATAGTGACTGTCTATGGCATCTTACAGCAGCCCCCCTGGCACTAATCACTTAATACCTTTTATAACCAGCAGTGGGTTTAGCCCATTTGACCAGCAGCCCCATCTCACCATATTCCTGCCTTGTCTCATTAGAGCTGAAGGAGAGCCTGACCCGTATGGGCTCAGACCTGAAGCACGGGTTCATTAGTTCCCTACGCAGTGCCTGGCAGACCCTCAACGACTTCGCTCGCGCCCACACGTCCTCGGCACAACTGCAACTGGAGCTAAAGAAGGTCGCCGATCAGATTGAGGAAGAGGAGAAACAGCAGGAAGTGGATGGTGAGAACCATTTTTTTTGTTTGTTTTTGTCTTTCTGTCCTGCCAGGATTATCTAGGTATTTTCAGCAAACTTTCCCCCTTTTATATTCTATTCTCCCCATTATAATCTACAGTTGGGTCATTTCCCTACAGGACCAAACTAAAAATTCTATCCTTTTATAAACGGTGCTTAGTGATATCATTAGTTATAATCTGAGCTTAGTGATGTCATTTCACAGTCACATGATTTACTGAAACTTGTATATTATAATAAATTAAGTACCCCCTGTTGTAAAATATGAGGCTATTAGAAGTCACCTTGGAGTTCCTTGGCCTCATCCCTTTATACGGCCATGGAACTCCTTGGGGGCTTATAATATCCCTATATGTTACAATAGGGGGTACTTTATTCACTATATATTATAAGGAACCCCTCAGGGACTTATAATATCCCTATATGTTACAATAGGGGGTACTTTATTCACTATATATTATAAGGAACTCCTCTGGGGCTTATAATATCCCTATATGTTACAATAGGGGTACTTTATTCACTATATATTATAAGGAACCCCTCGGGGGCTTATAATATCCCTATATGTTACAATAGGGGGTACTTTATTCACTATATATTATAAGGAACCCCTCAGGGACTTATAATATCCCTATATGTTACAATAGGGGGTACTTTATTCACTATATATTATAAGGAACCCCTCAGGGACTTATAATATCCCTATATGTTACAATAGGGGGTACTTTATTCACTATATATTATAAGGAACTCCTCTGTGGCTTATAATATCCCTATATGTTACAATAGGGGGTACTTTATTCACTATATATTATAAGGAACCCCTCGGGGGCTTATAATATCCCTATATGTTACAATAGGGGGTACTTTATTCACTATATATTATAAGGAACCCCTCAGGGACTTATAATATCCCTATATGTTACAATAGGGGGTACTTTATTCACTATATATTATAAGGAACCCCTCAGGGACTTATAATATCCCTATATGTTACAATAGGGGGTACTTTATTCACTATATATTATAAGGAACTCCTCTGTGGCTTATAATATCCCTATATGTTACAATAGGGGGTACTTTATTCACTATATATTATAAGGAACCCCTCAGGGACTTATAATATCCCTATATGTTACAATAGGGGGTACTTTATTCACTATATATTATAAGGAACTCCTCTGTGGCTTATAATATCCCTATATGTTACAATAGGGGGTACTTTATTCACTATATATTATAAGGAATTCCTCGGGGGCTTATAATATCCCTATATGTTACAATAGGGGGGTACTTTATTCACTATATATTATAAGGAACTCCTTGGGGACTTATAATATACTTATATTTAACAGTAGGGGGTACTTTATTCACTATATATATTTCATATATTGGCCAGTAATAGAATGCAGATTGTTTCAGAATTGTAGTTTTGCTTTCTTCAAGCTGATAAGGTGGAGAGCCCAGAGACTTCCCGGGAAGAGGACGTCACAGTTAAGATCGGGATGCTGAATGGAGGGCGCCGCATTGACTACGTTCTGCAAGAGAAGCCCATCGAGAGCTTTAATGAATACCTGTTTGCTCTGCAGAGCCACCTGTGTTATTGGTACGTGGGAGCCCAGTGCCACCTATAACCCCCGACTGGTTTAGCAATGGTCTTCTGCACCTTTAACGGGGTTGTTCACCTTTGAGTTAACTGTTATTATGATGTAGAGCAGTGATCCCCAACCCCTTGGGTGTTGCTCCCAGGGGCCTCAAAGTAGGGGCTCATTGCTGAATTCGTAGCTTGGAGGCAAGTTTTGTATAAAACCCAGTTGTACTGCCAAACAGAGCCTTCTATAGGCTGCCAGTCCACATAGGGGCTTCCAAATAGCCAATTATAACTCTTATTTGGCACCCCTGAACTTTTTTCATGCTTGTGTTGCTCCCCAACACGTTATCCATTTGAATGTTGCTGACAGGTATAAGAGGTTGGGGATCCCTGATGTAGAGAGTAATATTCTGAGTTAATTTGCAGTTGGTTTTCCATTTTTTATTTGTGGCTTTGTAATTAGTTCTGCAGTTTAAGTTTCAGCAGCTATCTGGTGTCTTGGGCCCAAATTACCTTGGCAACCAGAGTGGTTTGAATTAGAGACTGGTATAAGAATAGAAGAGGGGCTAAAAAGAAAACCGTTATAAAAAGTGACCATAACAATAAAAAAGGAGCCTCACAGAGCAATAGTTTTTTGGCTGCCGGGGTCAGTGACCCCCATTTGAAAAGTTGGAAAGAGTCAGAAGAATTGTTTAAAATCTATAAGAAATAAATAATGAAGACCAAATGAAAAGTTGATTAGAGTAGGCCATTCTATAACGTACTAAATGTTACTTTACCTTTAAAGGGGTTGTTATCAAAAGTGCCTTCTTTCCAGCTTCCATGTGGGATTGTTGGTCACGCTGGGCACCCAGGGTCCCGTGACTCCTAATGAGGGTGCTCTGTGCTTTATTGCAGGGAGTCGGAGGACACGGCTCTGCTGATTCTGAAGGAAATCTACACCTCTGTGCATGTGCTCCCTGACCAGCCGCTGCACTAGTGCGTCCCCTTGAGCGTGCTCTCCTGCTCATACCAGGTCCGTGTTATTAGCGTGTGTCACGTATGTGCACTAACTGGGCTCCCCTCATTGGGAGAATATGAATGTACATTCCAGTCATAGCTGGGTAGGTTCTGATTGGATGTTGGGATATCTTTTTATTGCAGTCGGACTTCATGGCGTCTGCCTAAAGCCGGCATCTGAGACCATTAAAATACTGGTTGCTATGGGTTACTATGGGCAACATTGTCTTGTTCCCTTGTGCAGGTCCCTGGATCCCAGAGTGGAACCGGTACCCAAAGGACATTTATTCAGACTCTTAGGAAGCCCAGTGCCCCTTTGCCCACGAGGACGAGCCGCTGGCGCCAAACTGCCACAATGTGAAAAGTAGTTTTTATATGAAGCTCGTCTGTGCGACCCCGAGAGACAGCGAGTGGATTTTATCAGTGCTGTGACGCTGCTTGCCAAGTGTAACCCGTTATTTGGAACAGAATGGACTCTCTTTGCTGAGGACTGAACCGGATCAGCGCGTGTGTAGGGAACCGGCAGCTCTGTGCTGCAGCCTTTTAGTTCTTCATTTAGGTGCCGACGATTTGCTTCCCCTTTAACTCATTATGCCCTTACAGTTGGTAATGCCCTTTCCTCTTACAGAGAGCCCCTTCCGCCAGTGAGCAATGCGTTTACAAAGGGAGAATGAGATTTTATCTTGTTTTAGCTTGGGCCGATGCCTCACAAGCGACTTTTACTCATAGAGAGCTAAGGGATAGGTTTCATGGTTGATATGGGGCGGGGCACACAGGGTACAGAGGCCGGGGTGCCCCCATAACAAACATTACTCCCCTATAACAGAGATGTGTGTGCCCGACCCGGCAATGCACCTCTATTTATACACCCGCTTCCCGACCCGCCCCCTTCATGATGTCATGAAGGGGGCGGGCCAATCATCTATAGAGGCTTCTAGACATGGAGGTCGGACAGTGCAAGGTCACGGGCGGGGAGGGCGGAAGAAGCTCAGTCCCAACCAGCGGGTCCCGTAGGTTTCAGGCCGCCCCGCGCATCTCTACCCTACAAGTCTCCTGTGCGGCTTTGGCCCCGGCCCTGGTTTTACATTCCCTTCTGCGGATGAAGAGAGAGTTGAACTTGGTGTTTTCAGTAATTTAATTTTTGGAAGAATTCAGTTAAATTAAAAACAAAAATTGCCAAAAATTCCTGTTTTGTTTTTTTTAATCAGTGGAGGTGTGTGTGTGTCCTGCAAGTTTATTTCATTAGGGGCCGCAGTGTGAGTGCAGCACAGACAGTCGCCTTATTGTTAGAGGTCTGGTTGCTATGGGATACAAGAGAGGGGAACTAGGCGGCCGCCATGACACTATTTAATGTAGTGCCCAACAGAGAGAAAAGTTGGGGACATCATTACTCCCATCACAACTTGGTCACTGCCAGAAATAAACAAGTTGTCATCTCTCCGTTCCACAGGAGTCACGGTTTTTTGGTTTTAGCACCAAAAAAACTTACCTATAATTAACTGTGCCCCCCGTATTATGTCCAGAACTATACAGCCACACTGCCATCGTTGGCCATAGAACACCCAATACCACCATGGGTCACCCATTGGCATCCAGTCTGCTTGGCCATTACCAAGATGGTTGCAAGTACAGAACTGACACAACTAAAGGAGGCGACCAGGGCACACAATGGGGGCCCAGAGAAGATGGGGCGAGTGTCAGTAAGGCACATGGGGAGGGGGGTCCGACCCACAGCGTCAGGTACTGAACCGCAACTCACAGTATCACCCACAGCGGGGAGTCGCTACAGGTTGGACATAAATATCTAACAATTGCCCCTCCGTTTTCTTTTATTTTAACTGACTAAGAGGGCCTTGGGGGTAATTGGTCAGCCCAAACCTGCCCGACCCAAGGGTTATAGTCACTACTGATCAGCTTCTTGCTCCAAAATACCAGGCTGAACTGTCACTCACTTGCCCCTCTGCCCTTCTGCCCCACAGTCTCTGGCAGGTTTTGTTGCCTCCTCGTCTAGAGACTCACAGTAGTGATGTGCGGGGCAACAAGCCACTCACCCCAACCCCAACCTGCCCAAGCTGGAGAGCTATTCGTTATATAAGATCTAATAAATTGCTACAACTGCCCCCCCTCATACCCTGGCGCAGCGTCCAAGCAACACTTTGGCTGCCTGCATGACTTCATGCCACGTTAGTGCCACAACTGGCTGCTTAGTTACCCATCAGCTGGCACCCCCACTACTAGTAACTAGCAATAACCTGATACCATACACAGACAGAGCATCAATCCCAACTGTACAGACTGGTTTATTATTATATAAAGGAATTCTGGGAACTAATCCCAAAGAGATCCAAGAAAATCCCATTTCCATGAGTTTTCCCTACAGGCTAAATCTCACCCACTGGGTTTTAAAGCAGCAGCCAATCAGAGACTGGTTTCAACCCTTCTTGGGGCTAAACAGTAAGTAATTAGGAAAAAGTGGTAACGTGCTGATTGGGCCAGCGTTTCCTAATGTCTGCCTTGTTATTATTTTATTATTATTAACATTTATTTATAAAGCGCCAACATATCCCGCAGCGCTGTACAATAAGCCGCGTTCTCATTTTTGCGTTTTTTTCCTGTGAGCTGAAGGGTTTTTGAGGTTTGAGCACCTGAGCCCCATATACTAATGGGGGAATATACCCCTTAACTAGTCCAGCCGGACTGGCCCCCCAGCCAGGGATGTGGATACACGGGTAAATCAAAAAGGAATTCTGGGAATAAAGAGCATTGACATGTCCTTTAGAAAGCCAGTGGCTGAGCTTTAGCCTATAGGAGACACCCATTTAAATGAGATTTTCTTTGGGATTAGTTCCCAGAATTCCTTGTGTTTATCTGCATGTGTATGAGGCGTCTCCTCGACCCCTTTGCATTATTACATAGGGGAATGTGTCCCTGTGTAACCTTTAGGCCTGAAATCTAAATTCCATGTGGCTGTTGTTAAACTGTAACTCTCAGTACCCCCTTATATCCTTATCTCTTCCTCAATTACACATTTGCTTGTACCATTTATGTTTTCTACCCAAGTTGATCTGCCCGACTGCACTTTAACCCCCTGTTCTGAGAGGTTATTTAACACAATAATTATGCAAGTAAACAAATGCTTTGTACTGTTTCTGCCAATAAAATCATTCATTGGCATCATCTTTAGCCAATAGAATGATTGTTATTGGAGTCAGACTGTGCTGGCTTTGCGCCAGGAATGGCATTGTGATGTCATCACTCTCTAAACTGCCAGGGATCCTGTGTAGAGGATTCAGGCTTTGTTGCCATGGCAATGGCATTGTGATGTCATAGCTAGTCGGGTTGTTTACATGAATTCACTACCCGGTCAGTGTCACTTGCTGATTTGTTACTGTTGAAGTCGCATTGCGTCTTTTTCAGTGCAAATAAGTGATTTTTTCGACTAATTTAACTTATTTCAAATTCTGTAAGTGCAAAGACTATTTTTGTTTTCATTAATTATAAATGTCATTAATTGTTTATATTGGATTTATTTAGCGAGGGAATATGTTGTCAGGTTGGACACTATAGGCCTGTAAATGTGAAGCCTTTGGCTGCTGTTTAACTGTAACTCCCAGTATCCCTGGTGCCTTTTGTACAGTTCCATCAGCCTTAAATCTGTTGCTGAGTTATAAATGTATATTTACAGTATAGGTCATTGGGATGTTGTTTATCTTGATAGAACTGTGAATAAAGGGGAAATATTGCCAAAATGACAATGATAGTAAAAGCTTCAGATCATGGAAATAATTAACAGTAAATGAATAACGTCTAAATACGATCAGTTGAACATTCGGTGCTGTTTCTGAAATAATCTCGTTACCCCTCACTATCCCCCTCTCTGCAATCTGCCACTTTCCCTGCAGGAGTAGCTGCCACCTTTATGGGAAAAATACCGGCCTTCCTATACTTTTAGCTTTTTCCTATTAATAACATTGGCATGAAGCAGGCCGGTAACATACTGGCCAATTGGCAACCCCATGCAGGAGTCAGATTGGGACAGGCCTAGAGCTGGCCATACACATTAAGCCAAGTCACAAAGTGATTGTCCAACTGCATTCTGGGCCAAACCAAGCTGGTCAGGTTATTAACCCCCGGCCGGCCAATAATCAGACCATAATGGCTGCCTATGCAGGTCAAGGGGCCAATTTGGCAGCTTTTTGCTGCTTGGTACTAATACATGATTGTATCTACCATATAAATGATTTTACACTGGGAGTAAATTACAATCCTAATCAATTACACATAACACCAAAAGTACATAAACCATTTGTATTGTTTAATGATGTATAAAAATAGGGTTGGCACCTTTTTTCACATTTACACCGGCCTTCAGGTTGGGGGAGCAGCTGGGGCGTCACATGGGGTGGGGCAATAGGTGAAGTGGGTGGGGAAATGGGCGGAGTAGGCAGGGAAATGGGTGGAGTATAGGCAGGTCTGGACTTATAGGGGTAATCCATCAGCGGAGAGGGTCAGGGAAGGGGGGATTCATAGGGTATTACATGTAACGTATATATTGCCAGTACATTTGTAATTCCGGCCCTAGCTGGGGATTTACTGGCTGGGGGGGTGACTGTAATTAAAAATACAAAATAGGGAATGAGTAGGGGGGGCTTATTCACTAATAATATATTGTGCTCAGCATTAAGCCTGTTCCTTTGATCGTAGTAATAAAAGGTGAACACAAACCCTGATATCATTTAACTTTATTTCATTATTATTTCTTATTTAAGATTAACTCAGAAATGAGTGAAAGAATGCGAAAATTCTTTAAAAATATCTTTGGACGAAATAACCAGGTGAGGCGGAAACTTTCCTTTTCCTGTAATATTTAGGGAACGGGGAGTGGAAGGAGCTGCTTGGGGCCCGGCCATTGGGGGGTTTAGATACAAAGCGGGGGGTTCTAGGTACTGAAGCCCAGTATTTAGGCCACGGACAATGTCAGTATTTTGCTTTTCTGGTAAAAAAAAAATGGCAGCCGAACATTAGGAATTGTCTCCCAGTTGGGTCTTTTTAAAGGGGAAGTTCACCTTTACGTTAACTTTTAGTATATTATAGAACGGCCAATGCAAAGCAACTTCATTATTGGTCTTCATTATTATTTTAATAGTTTTGGAATTATTTGCCTTTTTCTTCAGACTCTTTCCAGCTTTCAAATGGGGGTCACTGACCCCAGAGCCAAAAACTATTGCTCTGTGAGGCTACAATTTATTATTTTTGTTATTTTTTATTACTTTTTTTTCTATACAGCCCCTCTATTATCCATATATCAGTCTCTCGTTAAAACCACTTCCTGGTTGCTAAGGTAATTTGACCCCTGGCAACCAGATAGCTGCTGAAACTCCTAACTGGAGGGCTGCTGAACAAAATTGAAACAATTGAAATAGCAGCAAATTTGATTTTGATAAATAAGGCTCTAAGTCAGGGGTCGGGAACCTTTTTGGCTGAGAGAGCCATAAACACCACATATTTTGAAATGTAATTCCGTGAGAACCATACAATATGATTGGCCACGGATGCTGCGGGGCAAGGTAGAGTGGGACCCAAGGATGCCAGATGCGATGCGGAGGAGGGCGTGGCCTGCGATTGACGGATAGAAGACGTGGTCTAAGGCTTAGAACACGTCTTCTATCCGCCGAGCGCAGGGGCAAGGTAGGGTGGGTGCCAGGGATGGCGGATGCGGAGAAGGGCATGGCCTGTGCTCAGTGGATAGAAGACGTGTTCTACGGCTTAGAACACGTCGTCTATCTGCCGAGCGCAGGCCACACCCCCCCGTTATTTTTTTTTATTAAAGATTTGGCAGCGAGCCAGATGCAGCCATCAAAAGAGCCACATCTGTCTCCCGAGCCATAGGTTCCCTACCCCTGCTCTAAGTGAATAAATTGGAATATTGACTCTGTGCCCTTTGTCTGCAGTTTGGGAATCTCTTTTTCTTCTATATTTTGCACTTACTTTCCTTTTTGATTATGTAAAACCAAAATTTCTTAATGTTATCTTGTAATTTATCTCTCCCTAAAGGATAACATCCATATCAACGATGTTACACCTGATCAGCCTAAAGGTGAGAAAAACGCACCAAGTGCAGAATCTTTATCTATATATCATCTATCTATCATCTATCTATTTATCTATCATTGTTTATCTATTTATCTATCTATCATCGTTCTATCTATCATCGTTCTATCTATCATCGTTCTATCTATCTATCTATTTATCTATCTATCATCTATCATTATTCTATCTATCTATCTATCATCTATCTATCTATCTATCTAAACATATTAAATATATTATAGAATGGGCTTTCCGTTCTACTGTTTCTACTAATTCTTATAAATAAATAAATGCTGTGAGTTTGAAACGCCTCTATTTTGCACTATAGAAAAATCTGGAAGATTCAAAAGACTCCGAAAAAGAATATCAAGACTTTTTGGATGTCGGAGGGTAAGGCTGTGTCTCCTATCACAGTAACAAGGGAATAATCTGCCCATCCCTGCCCCATAGAGAGGGCAGAACCTGATTGGCTGATTTAGGGGGGGTGATTTATCAACACTCGATTTTTTTTCTCAAATTGAAGTTCTTTGCACTTGAAAAGACTCGAATGACTGGTATTTATTAGGTGCAAAAAGCCACAAAAACCTCAATGTAAAAATTCACCAACCGCCTTCAACATTTTAATTTCAAATCTTTTTATTTCATACTGTTTTTTACATATTATTTTGCCCCAGTTTCTATTTCATTTTCTCCTAAAATGCTTCTGACTTTGGCTCGTTCCCCCTATAGCCCTGCTGTAGTGATATTGCAGAGGAACCTGAACTTCCCTATGAAGAGGCAAAAGAAGAAATGAAGCCATACTCTCCAAGTAAGGATTTTAGGGATAATAAAGAACAAATAGGATCAATTAATCATTGTGTCCCCAGAGGCTCCATATCCAGCCCAATTATATCCAATCACTGACATGCTAATGAATTCTAAATACTGTACTTGCTACTGAGTAAGGGATTGGGCTGCTCTTTGCTAATATACAGGTATGGGATCTGTTATCTATGACTCCAAATTACGTAAAAACCCTTATCTGGAGAACACAAGGTTCAGACCATTCTGGATAATGGGTCCCATACCTGTACAGATTTCTTATTCAGGGAAATAATCCCCTTAGTAGAATCCAAAAAGCATTGTGATCCATTGACAAAGGATCTTGGTCTCACGCTATTGGCTAACAGGAACAAACTGTACTGGGATGCACTGGGCACGCCCACAGCAGCTACACCCCAATATTCCCATAGTTTGTAAATAGATTCCATAATATCAAAATGGTGGATATTTTATATACTGTTTGTTTTGTTTTTTCCCCCAGTTTCTTTTAAGAAATGCTGTGAGAAGATCAAGATGCGTGTGGTGAGTTTTGGGTCTTGTTTGGGGGGGCCCCTATGGAATGGCAAGTAATTGAAAATAATTGTTAGCCCCGCCTCTATGCCTAAGGCCTAAGGAATAGAGGCGGGGCAGGCAATATATGATTGACAGCTGGGATTTATAATCACCTTTATAATGGGTATGGGTATGGTGATAAAAAGGAGTTTGGGTTTCATTTGAATAGGACTTTTATCATACAGCTTGTTTAAGATGATCTGTTTTTGCCCTTGTTATAGGATTTGGACAGCTACTTTGCACCTTCAGCTGAGTATTCTATGGAATATCCTGAAGCCTTTGAGTGCGAAATGAAGCCGTACTCTCCAGGTAAAGATTTTAGGGAAAATAAAGAACAAATAGGATCAATTAATCATTGTGTCCCCAGAGGCTCCATATCCAGCCCAATTATATCCAATCACTAACATGCTAATGAATTCTAAATACTGTACTTGCTACTGAGTAAGGGATTGGGCTGTTCTTTGCTAATATACAGGTATGGGATCTGTTATCTGGACACAGATATCCAGAGAGCTCCGAATTACGGAAAGGCCATCTCCTATAGACTCCATTTTAATCAAATAATTCAGATTTTTGAAAACAATTTCTTTTTTCTCTGTAATAATAAAACAGTACATGTACTTGATCCCAACTAAGATATAATTACCCCTTATTGGGGCAGAACAGCCCTATTGGGTTTATTTAATGGTTAAATTATTCCCTTTTCTCTGTAATAATAAAACAGTACCTGTACTTGATCCCAACTAAGATATAATTACCCCTTATTGGGGCAGAACAGCCCTATTGGGTTTATTTAATGGTTAAATGATTCCCTTTTCTCTGTAATAATAAAACAGTACCTGTACTTGATCCCAACTAAGATATAATTACCCCTTATTGGGGGCAGAACAGCCCTATTGGGTTTATTTCATGGTTAAATGATTCCCTTTTCTCTGTAATAATAAAACAGTACCTGTACTTGATCCCAACTAAGATATAATTACCCCTTATTGGGGGCAGAACAGCCCTATTGGGTTTATTTCATGGTTAAATGATTCCCTTTTCTCTGTAATAATAAAACAGTACCTGTACTTGATCCCAACTAAGATATAATGACCCCTTATTGGGGGTAGAACAGCCCTATTGGGTTTATTTAATGGTTAAATGATTCCCTTTTCTCTGTAATAATAAAACAGTACCTGTACTTGATCCCAACTAAGATATAATTACCCCTTATTGGGGGCAGAACAGCCCTATTGGGTTTATTTAATGATTAAATGATTCCCTTTTCTTTGTAATAATAAAACAGAACCTTGAACAGTACTTGGTCTCAACTATGATAAAATGACTTAATGACTCCAAATTACGTAAAAACCCTTATCTGGAGAACACAAGGTTCTGAGCATTCTGGATAATGGGTCCCATACCTGTACAGATTTCTTATTCAGGGAAATAATCCCCTTACTAGAATCCAAAAAGCATTGTGGTCCATTGACAAAGGATCTTGGTCTCACACTATTGGCTAACAGGAACAAACAGTACTGGGATGCACTGGGCACGCCCACAGCAGCTACACCCCAATATTCCCATAGTTTGTAAATAGATTCCATAATATCAAAATGGTGGATATTTTATATACTGTTTGTTTTGTTTTTTCCCCCAGTTTCTTTTAAGAAATGCTGTGAGAAGATCAAGATGCGTGTGGTGAGTTTTGGGTCTTGTTTGGGGGGGCCCCTATGGAATGGCAAGTAATTGAAAGTAATTGTCAGGCCCGCCTCTATGCCTAAGGCCTAAGGAATAGGGGCGGGGCAGGCAATATATGGTTGACAGCTGGGATTTATAATCACCTTTATAATGGGTATGGGTATGGTGATAAAAAGGAGTTTGGGTTTCATGTTTCATTTGAATAGGACTTTTATCATACAGCTTGTTATGTCTGGATGACAGGGCTCCTTTAAGGTGATCTGTTTTTTGCCCTTGTTATAGGATTGGGACAGCTACTTTGCATCTTCGGCTGAGTATTCTACGGAATATCCTGAAGCCTTTGAGCGTGAAGAGGAGCAGCGAGAGCTATTTAAGCCGCTCACTCCAGGTAAGGATCGTTAGGAACTGGAGTCTCTGATCATAACGGCAAATATGACCCATAACCCCATTTAATTATGGAAGGGGGAGATTTATCAACGTTCAAGATTGATTTTTTTTTCACGATTCAAGTTTTTAAAAGCTTAAACTCACACAATTTGAGTTATGGGTCAACACTCGAATGTCTGGTATTTATTAAGGGCAAAGAGCCCGAAAACTGGAATTTAAATCTTCACCATCTAAAACCTTGCGAGTTTCTATAGAAGCCAATGGGAGTTGTTATAGCAAAGCCTGGAACTAAACCAAGACTAAAACTAAAAAGTCTCCCAAAGGGTCTTTCCATTTGCCCAATCATTTAATCTGTACAGTCTCTAATGGTGTTTGGTACAAACTAGTAGCTAAACCATTATTTGTCCCCCCCAGATTACTGTTTGACACAAACCGAAGATGAAGATGATGAACGGGAGCCACTGGTGAGTTTGTTGTAAATAGGTTGCCATTAGCCATTTCTTGTAGTAAACTGTTCCAAACTAGTTGTTTACAGGGCAGGGAAATTGCCTTTTTCAAGGTCAGAGACCAGCAAGATACGGGATAGGGTACATTATCTGTCAGTCATTATACTAAGCCTTAGAGCTACGTATAGGGAGTCTCAGTGGCGCTACTTACTGCCAACTAATACACTCGTTATCACAGCCTTAGGGAACTTGAATTCTTAACTTGCTACTCATGAAATGAGCTTTGTGTTACAAATCCACTGTCAACTGAGATTTTACTACTCTCACGGTTATAAAATAGCGCACTTCTTGCATTGAGTTTTGTATTATTTTTACCCCAGGTTCTTAACGTTCTCTTTTGTACTTCCCCTACTACTATAGGGCTGTAGCAGCGACATCCCACCTATTGGCTCCCAGGACAGCGATGAAGTCGGACCCTATGACAGTCTGATTAAGTGGTTTAAAATAGAGGTGGAGGATGCGCTAAATAGAATATTTGATGCAGGTAAGGTTTGTAAAGGGTCAAACTCGGCAAAATCAATGCTACTGGCCAAACCGAATCCTTAAATCATGTGATGTTTTGTCACATAAACACAAAAGTTGAAATTTTTTAGTGCAGTTCTCTTTAACCCTCCCTTATTTGCAGTCAGTTCGGGATTTAGCCAAATCTTTTACAAAGGATTTGGGGGGGATCAGTCGAACTCTAAAATAGTGGATTCGGTGCATCCCTAATTAGAAGCGAGCAGGGGGTGTGGTTTTGTGGAAAAAGGGGCTTGGCTTGGTCAGGAATGGCTGCTTGAATATTACCACTAATAACGGGCCAGGCTCTACCTTTAGCGGCAATAGCCTCCTACATTTTTCTTCTATTTTCTTTAAACAATAAGACAGGTTTCCATTTGCCCAATCAGTATGTCTGTACAGTAATGGTGTTTGATACAAACTAGTAGCTAAACCATTATTTGTTTCCCCCCCCAGATCCTCCTACGATGCAAATGGAAATTGAAGATATTGAATTGGAGCCACTGGTAAGTTCCTTGTTTGGGAGGGATAGTAAAATCAGTAACTTGGCTTTTCCTATGTGACAATGCTACATGACAGGGTACATTATCTGTCAGTCATTATACGAAGCTTCACTGTAAACTATGGTTTTATTATTCCCCTGGTTCTAAAATATTGCATTGATTTTTATTTTATTTTTACTCCAGGTTCTTAACATTCTCTTTTGTACTTCCCCTACTACTATAGGGCTGTAGCAGCGACATCCCACCTATTGGCTCCCAGGACAGCGATGAAGTTGGACCCTATGACAGTCTGATAAAGTGGTTTAAAATAGAGGTGGAGGATGCTTTAAATAGAATATTTGCTCCAGGTAAGGTTTGTAAGGGGTAGGACCTTCTGCTCCAAAATAGCAAATATGACCCTTACCCCATTTATACAAATATAAATCGTACCGCAAATTCGAGTTTTTTAAAAGCCCAACTGAGAAAAGATCAAACTTGACCATTTGACTGTAAGGAACCCCCTACCCAATCATTTTATCAGTACGGTTCCTATTGGCTTCCTATTAGCTACAAACTGATTAAGTTCAGTAGTTTAACCATTACTTTTCTTTCCCCCAGCTGTCAGAACGCATTGCTGGATGGAAGATGAAGATTCTACCTCACAGGTGAGGCCACAGGGCCCAGGGACAGAATTTGAAAAAGACTTTTGTATCTGTGCATTTGTTCATTTCTAATCATTTTATATTATACAGCATTGTGTTAAATGAATGTAATTCCTGCACCCGTTCCCAGTTTGGCTTTAAAGGTTCCTAAGATTCCCCTTTTTCTGCTTCTCATTGCTACAGGATTCTGGTAGCAGCTTTGCTTCTACCGCTGATAGTTCCTTGGTACAGGAGGTACCTGTACCCTTTATATTGGATGACAGTGATAGAGAATCGATCGACCAAGAGGAGGTACCTGTACCCTTTATATTGGATGACAGTGATAGAGAATCGATCGACCAAGAGGAGGTACCTGTACCCTTTATATTGGATGACAGTGATAAAGAATCGATCGACCAAGAGGAGGTACTTAGGCCGATCCCTCCAGGTAATGTTTGCCAATCAGTATGTCTGTACAGTAATGGTGTTTGATACAAACTAGTAGCTAAACCATTATTTGTTTCCCCCCCAGATCCTTCTACGATGCAACTGGAAATTGAAGATCTTGATCTGGAGAACCAGTAAGTTCCTTGTTTGGGAGGGATAATAAAATCCGTGACTTTTTTCCCATGATATTTCATAGGCCGTAGGGCTCATTCATAGATGCTAAATAGCTTCCCATTGGCCATTAATTGTAGTACACTGCCAAGACTTGTTGTTTACTGGTTGCTATTGACAACTGTACTTGAGTAAATTAACAGCTATGTAACAAAAAGATATGTGATTTTAAGGATTTGGATCAGCCAAAATTTGGCCGAATCCCGAACCGAATCCTGGATTTGGTGCATCCCTAGTTTTTCCACTAAATAAAATGTATGTGCAGTTACCATATCTGAGTATACAGCCTATAGAATAGTCCCACTCATAAACAATTTACCCTTTGAGGCCCTTGCGGCAGTCAGAATTCCCCAGTACCGAAACCCTTAGTGTAAAGGATAATTAATACAAAATAAATATTGACGCAGGATATAAAGTCACTTGGGTTGGGAGGGTCTGTAACCGTATATTATTTGTAGCTAAATGGCCCCTATTGCTTTTTAAGGTTTCATTTGTGTGATTTTATTTGTTTTGTTTTTTTTGCAGATATTAGACTGGGAGGCATTCGAGAAGAAACCCGAGCTCTGGAACTGCAGCAGAATGGACTGAGCCAGGAGATCCAGAAACGCTCTGTTATGAATTTCTGTGAAATATAAAAAGCAGAACCCACAACTGTGGGGGGGCCCAGGGGAGAGACTGACCAATGAGGAGCCAGAAAGTATATTTATATCCCCTGGGGCCCTGCCCGTGCCATATACAAGCATGGGGGGGTGGTGGAGGGACTTTCTGGTAGCGACTCAGGTCACATGTGGGGTATTTTGATCCCCATCTCTTATCTGTGGAAATGTCTCTGTGGAAATAAGAGATGCTTATTGTTAAACTAAATAAAAATGGACGCCTTATGATTAATATGAATTATTATTACTTGCCCTTTGCGCCATGTGCTCCCTATCCTTGTGCCACAAACACACGCTTGGTTTCTTACAGACAATGCAAAAACTATATTTCTCCCATTCAGCGGGGGAGGGATTATAAAGGGCACACTCTCACATGTGCTGCCCCACAGCTCGCTCTCCCAGGGGTGTATTTAGGTGCCACCCTAGGCCTAAACGCGCCCTCAGGTTGCGGGAGTGATGCCACTTCCTGACGATACTCACTGAGACCCCTCTGCCCCCCCAGCATTGCCCCAGATTTAAATAGGATTGATCTGGCGGGGGCTGGGGCAGTGTCTTATTATATGGCAGGGTTCCCTTTAGAATCTCACAATTATAATTTGTACAAAAAACAAATAGTTTTGCTCGGGTTCATACTGTATTTCCCATATGTCCTGCAATCACTAGCATTGGCTCCATAACCGGATTTATTTTGTGCCAGTAGCCCACCACCCGCCTGCTTGGCTAATGATTAAATTCATGTTAGCCATTCCTTTCTCACGAGACATTATATGGTACAGAGGTTTGTTTATCCTATTAAACTGACTGAAACAATTCCGATTACTGGAAGGGGTAATAATACTTTAGGGTTCATCTAGGCCCATATAGTGCAGCTGCAGTTGTGCAACTTTACACACAATGGTGGCAGGGAAAATGCCATTCTATAGGTACTTGGGGCTAAAGCTGCAATCTCTACACTGGGCAGCGCTACTTCCATCCTGCCTCCTCTTGCACATCTTGTGATTCTGGGGGGCCCATAGGTCCCACAGTGGGCTGTGTCAGCACTTGCACCTAATGAATGGATGGCATTCTGACAAGCAGAACTGACAACATCTGAACTCAATTGCCTCAAAGAGTGCATGTAACTGCCAGGGTCGGACTGGGTAAAAACCCGGTGGGCCCTGCCGGCCCAGACCCGATCCCCGTGGCACTACCCCACCCAAAGATCTCCCCCATCGTGCCTAAGGTAAAACTAAAGCAGGCATGTTTGGGGGAGGGAGTTAGGCAGGCCCCCAGAGGGGGTGTGGGGGCCAGGGTGGGGCCCCTTGGGGGGGGTGTGGGGCCCCTGGGAGGCCTGGGTCTTGCACCCCCCAGTCCGACCTTGGTAGCTGCACTTTTGCCCCAATAGCATTCTCTGGCAATTGGCACAGTTAAGGCAACTCTGGTTTTGAGGTTATGTGGCTTTAAATTGACTGTAAGGCTCTCGCCTATCACATTTGAATTGTGAGAGTGCTGTCAGGAATGAGCAGTCTCAGGGAGGATATTTGATGTGAATGCTGTCATGGGAAAACGTTGTTTTCAAAATGCATCTGTTAATGGCACATTGCAAGTTCATTTTTCAGAAGAAAAAACATATTTTTTAATGTTTATTTTGGAGGTGAGGCCCTGCTTTTCTTCTTGCTGCTAACTTGAAATGCTTTGGCTGGGGGAGAGGGATTGGAAGTGTATGGACTCAATGGGGGGAACTCACAAAGGTGGAGAGAGACCTTTTCTGAGGTAAAAGTTGAGGTAAAAGTTGTGGAAAAACTGCTGGAAAACACATTCTCCATATTCACAAACAGAAATCCACCTAAATTCCGACTCAACCGCCACGTTTTAGTTTTTGGCTAAAGAAAGACAGTTTACAGACACTTTTGTGAGTTTGTCATTTAAACAACGTTTATACGACATTTTAACAACATTCTTTCCTGAATTTTGTCTCCGCCATTTTTAAAATGGAGTAAAGCTCAGTGTAACCCTGTCAGATAAATTCTAAGCTTTTCTGTTTTGTGTCCATTTCCCACCTCTGGGGGAACAATAGGTGCAAAAAGCCTCATTAACATTAAAGTAAAACACTGATTAAACAAAAAGATTCATTTATATCTTATATATAAAAAAGTTTTTACCTCACATTTGCCTTGTTATGATAGCTTTAGCTTAATGAATGAGGCAATAATAATATTTTGAGTGAATATATTGTATACATTTTTATTTAAATGAAAAGTAAATTTTTAGTTTTAGCAGCAGTGCCCCCTCCTTTAGCTGTGTCCCTTCTGTTCCCAGCAACCATCTTGGGGATCAGCAAACAGCACATACACACTGGCACCCAAACTGGGATATTGGGGTACAGGGTTGGAGTGGGCCAATAGGGCATTGGATAAAAACCCGGTGGGCCCTAGTCCTGTTGGACCTTGTTTCACCGGGCAGGTTGGTGTGTGGGCCGGATTGCTGCTGGCCAGTAATCAGTAGGGGCTAGAGAAGTAGTGCGGGGGCAGATTAGTGCGGGGGGTGGGCCCTTGATTCACTTTTTCCCATGAAGAAGGTATTTAGGCCCTTAAATCTTGGTAGAGAAGTGGAATTTCACAGAAATCTAGAAAACATTAGCATAGCGCATTTGTTTCCCCTCCGGTATTCACATAATTGCCAGCGGGGGAGCATTTTCATGAGATTAGTCATCTGCGGTAGCTCAGACTTACCAGCAACAACTAATCTCCTAGTGTGCCATTACACTAAATCTGAGCAGGTAACAGGGCAGTTGAGAGAATGCATTGGTCATGTGATAGGTTGCCTTCAGGGGGGTAGAGGGGGTACAACTGTACTGGGCCCTGTGAAATCTTCTTTCTTAGAGGGGCCCCATCGCGGCGCAAAAGTTACGTAACTTCTGAAAAAACTGCTTAGAAAGCTACGTAACTTGCCTAGAAACTTACGTAACTTGTGTATGAAGTAAAAGCCAATGCAGAGAAGCTTTGCAGGGACAAACCCCACTGACCCCCAATGAATGAAAAAACTTAAGATTAAATTCCACTGACCCCCAATGAACTGACTGACTTATTAGCACTTTATTATTCACTTTGACTGTTTATATGAACTGCTTATTATAGAGTAATATCAGCTGTTTATATTACACACATAAGGGACGTGGCCAATATTTTGGTACCGCACAATTGTGTTCATGGGGGGCCCCATATAAATAATTTGTTTCTGATGGCGGCCCTGGTTGCCATGGTGCCATCAGATCTCACAGGAAGGTGACCCAGTGGTAGAACAAGCAGTGAAGGAGGAGCCGCTGCCAGTCTGTAGGTAGCAGAGCTGTTACACATGGGAAAGTCTGATGTGGGACTCAGCTCACAATTATATCATCATTTTAAATACATGCAATAAACTCCAGCTCTTCCATAAGCTCCATGCATTTGCCTGCACATCACCACCTTGCTCCTACAGTGATGCTAAAATTCTGGGGAAAATGCAACCTTACGGGGAGAACAAACATCATGATTGCATTTGAAATTGCACTTGTGGATGTACATTATATGACACTGTTGATAACTCTGGTACTAGTCGGGGAAGGCAGCTATTGAGCAGAAATAGAGGTTACATATATAATGGCGGATTATTGGCCTCAGTGAGTGCCGGGACTTGTTGCTCAGTAACACCGGGGGGCTGCTGTACCCCATCACTACCTAGGGGGGAATTTGCAGGAGATTTTTGCCCATGCCCAGTTATACCCAGCCAGTGTGAGTCTGATATATGGAGAAACAGAGTTGGCAGCTTGGCATCACTGGTGGGTAGAACTGGGGTAGTTCTTTCTGCAGTTGCAGGAAAGCAATCTTGTGTTACCCACTAATCCCTGTATCTGCCCCTCCAGTTCCTCCCTATCAGACACAGGCGAGTATAATTATGAGATTCGGTGCCAGTTCAGCTTGAGGCCCATACGGTTCTGTAGCACAGGCTCTGTACCCACCAACCCCTTGGTTTGCTCCCAGTATAATCGTTATTATCATTATTATACTGACAGTCCCTGGGCTCCATCTCTCTGTCTCACTTCTCTCTCATGTTTTTCCCTTTTATAACACAAAGCCCCTATTTTTGCTCAGTTCCACTAATTGTTCTTTTCAGTATTGTTCATTTCTTAGATTTACTGCATGTGAATGACTTGATATACAGTGCCCTGGAAAAGTCTGGGGCAGCTCCTGGGGACCCAAGAAACTACCAACTGCCAACTCCACAAAATCATCTAAACATTTTAATGCCAAACAGCTTTACTGGGCCTTGTTGACACCAGGCCCCCTGAACAGCCTCCTGGTCAGTATCTCACTGGCCTTGCCAGTATTACACAAAGTATGGGAGTTATATTAAAGAAAACTGGAATTTCTCTGGGAAAAATATCTGAAAAATTGTGTACTGACAAAAACCCATTCACAAATCTCAAAAATATCTAGAAGTAAAACTAAAATCATCTATTTCTCAAAATTGCATTGTAAATATGTGCCAGGAAGCAGTCAGTAACCTTGGGCTCACAGGCTTTTCAGAAAGATACAGCAATGTCTGGTACAAGCATTCTATGGCAATTGGCACAGTTAAGGCAACTCTGGTTTTGAGGTTATGTGGCTTTAAATTGACTGTAAGGCTCTCGCCTATCACATTTAAATTGTGAGAGTGCTGTCAGGAATGAGCAGTCTCAGGGAGGATATTTGATGTGAATGCTGTCATGGGAAAACGTTTGTTTTTTTTCCAAAATGCATCTGTTAATGGCACATTGAAAGTTCATTTTTCCAAAGAGAAAACAAATATATTTTTTATTTTGGAGCTTGACGTGAGGCCCTGCTTTTCTTCTTGCTGCTAACTTGAAATGCTTTGGCTGGGGGAGAGGGATTGGAAGTGTATGGACTCAATGGGGGGAAACTCACAAAGGTGGAGAGAGACCTTTTCTGAGGTAAAAGTAGTGGAAAAACTGGTGGAAAACACTTTCTCCATATTCACAAACAGAAATACACCTAAATTTCGACTCAACCACCACGTTTCGGTTTGTGGTGAAAGAAAGACAGTTTACAGACACTTTTGTGAATTTGACTTTTAAACAACATTTCTCCGCCATTTTTAAAATGGAGTAAAGCTCAGTGTAACCCTGTCAGATAAATTCTAAGCTCTTCTGTTTTGCTTTGTTTCACCCAGTCTCCCTTTCCCACCTCTGGTAGAGGCCCCATTGGGGGGACATAAACGTATTAATGGGGATTAACAGACAATTTTCTGTCTAACCCAAGAACAATAGGTGCAAAAAGCCTCATTAACATTAAAGTAAAACACTGATTAAACAAAAAGATTAATTTATATCTTATATATAAAAAAGTTTTTACCTCACATTTGCATTGTTATGATAGCTTTAGCTTAATGAATGAGGCAATAATAACATTTTGAGTGAATATATTGTATACATTTTTATTTAAATGAAAAGTAAATGTTTAGTTTTAGCAGCAGCGCCTCCTCCTTTAGCTCTGTCCCTTCTGTTCCCAGCAGCCATCTTGGGGATGATAACTGCCCAGCACACTGGGCACCCAAACTGGGATATTGGGGTACGGGGTTGCATACCCCCCAACTGTCCCGCTTTTCGCGGGACAGTCCCGCTTTTTATGGCGCATCCCGCTGTCCCGGATAGTTCCATGAATGTCCCGCATTGCGGGACATTCATGGAACTATCCGGCACAGCGGGATGCGCTTGCTGTACCGGATGTTCACGCTTCGTCTGCGGCTTCGTTATGCCTCTCCTTGCGCTGCGCGACAGGCCCTTTTATAAGGTTGCGCCTGTGGGTGTGACGTCATTACGCACGGGCGCAACCTTATAAAAGGGCCTGTCGCGCTGCACAAGGAGAGGCATAACGAAGCCGCAGACGAAGGCGGAGCGCCTATGGGAGGTACTGTGATAGGGGGCTACTGTGATAGGGGGACACTGTGTATTGGGGGGCACTGTGTATTGGGGGCTACTGTGTATAGGGGGACACTGTGTATTGGGGGCTACTGTGTTAGGGGCACTGTGTATTGGGGCTACTGTGTTAGGGGCACTGTGTATAGGGGCACTGTATAGGGGGACACTGTGTATTGGGGGCTACTGTGTTAGGGGCACTGTGTATAGGGGCACTGTGTATTGGGGGCTACTGTGTTAGGGGCACTGTGTATAGGGGCACTGTGTATAGGGGCACTGTGTATAGGGGGACACTGTGTATTGGGGGCTACTGTGTTAGGGGCACTGTGTATAAGGGCACTGTGTATAGGGGGACACTGTTGTATTGGGGGCTACTGTGTATAGGGGGCTACTGTGTATAGGGGCACTGTGTATGGGGGGCTACTGTGTATAGGGGGTAACTGTGTATAGGGGGCACTGTGTATGGGGGGGTACTGTTGTATGGGAGACTACTGTGTATTGGGGGCTACTGTGTATTGGATGGTACTGTGTATTGGATGGTACTGTGTATGGGGGGCTACTGTGTATGGGGGGGGCTACTGTGTATGGGGCGGGCTACTGTGTATGGGGGGGGCTACTGTGTATGGGGGCGGGCTACTGTGGTATGGGGGGGGCTACTGTGTATGGGGCGGGCTACTGTGTATGGGGCGGGCTACTGTGTATGGGGCGGGCTACTGTGTATGGGGGGCTACTGTGTATGGGGGGGCTACTGTGTATGGGGGGCTACTGTGTATGGGGGGGCTACTGTGTATGGGGGCTACTGTGTATTGGGGCACTGTGTATGGGGGGGCAAAACTGGTACATAGTTATAACTCACTTATAACTGACTGCCTTCTCTCTATATTTGTATTTATATGTAGGAGTTGCTGTATTGTTTTCCTTAGGTCGTTCAGTATGAGGGTATAGCACATTTTCATCTGCTCCCGCCATTTGATCTATATAAAAGTGGTATTTTTAAAAAAATGGGGTGTGGTAATTGGGGGCGTGACCACAAAAGGGGGCGTGGTCAAAAATTTGCCCCTCTTTTCATTTTTCAAATGTTGGGAGGTATGGGGTTGGAATGGCTCCAATAGGGCATTGGATAAAAACCCGGTGGGCCCTAGTCCTGTTTGATCTTGTTTCACTGGGCAGGTTGGTGTGTGGGCCGGATTGCTGCTGGCCAGTAATCAGTAGGGGCTAGAGAAGTAGTGCAGGGGCAGATTAGTGCGTGGGGGTGGGCCCTTGATCCACTTTTTCCCATGAAGAAGGTATTTAGGCCCTTAAATCTTGGTAGAGAAGTGGAATTTCACAGAAATCTAGAAAACATTAGCATAGCGCATTTGTTTCCCCTCCGGTATTCACATAATTGCCAGCGGGGGAGCATTTTCATGAGATTAGTGATCTGCGGTAGCTCAGACTTACCAGCAGCAACTAATCTCCTAGTGTGCCATTACACTAAATCTGAACAGGTAACAGGGCAGTTGAGAGAATGCATTGGTCATGTGATAGGTTGCCTTCAGGGGGGTAGAGGGGGTACAACTGTACTGGGCCCTGTGAAATCTTCTTTCTTAGAGGGGCCCCGTCGCGGCGCAAAAGTTACGTAACTTCTGCAAAAACTGCTTAGAAAGCTACGTAACTTGCCTAGAAACTTATGTAACTTGTGTATGAAGTAAAAGCCAATGCAGAGAAGCTTTGCAGGGACAAACCCCACTGACCCCCAATGAATGAAAAAACTTAAGATTAAATTCCACTGACCCCCAATGAACTGACTGACTTATTAGCACTTTATTATTCACTTTGACTGTTTATATGAACTGCTTATTATAGAGTAATATCAGCTGTTTATATTACACACATAAGGGACGTGGCCAATATTTTGGTACCGCACAATTGTGTTCATGGGGGGGGCCCCATATAAATAATTTGTTTCTGATGGCGGCCCTGGTTGCCATGGTGCCATCAGATCTCACAGGAAGGTGACCCAGTGGTAGAACAAGCAGTGAAGGAGGAGCCGCTGCCAGTCTGTAGGTAGCAGAGCTGTTACACATGGGAAAGTCTGATGTGGGACTCAGCTCACAATTATATCATCATTTTAAATACATGCAATAAACTCCAGCTCTTCCATAAGCTCCATGCATTTGCCTGCACATCACCACCTTGCTCCTACAGTGATGCTAAAATTCTGGGGAAAATGCAACCTTACGGGGAGAACAAACATCATGATTGTATTTGAAATTGCACTTGTGGATGTACATTATATGACACTGCTGATAACTCTGGTACTAGTCGGGGAAGGCAGCTATTGAGCAGAAATAGAGGTTACATATATAATGGCGGATTATTGGCCTCAGTGAGTGCCGGGACTTGTTGCTCAGTAACACCGGGGGGCTGCTGTACCCCATCACTACCTAGGGTGGAATTTGCAGGAGATTTTTCCCATGCCCAGTTATACCCAGCCAGTGTGAGTCTGATATATGGAGAAACAGAGTTGGCAGCTTGGCATCACTGGTGGGTAGAACTGGGGTAGTTCTTTCTGCAGTTCCAGGAAAGCAATCTTGTGTTACCCACTAATCTCTGTATCTGCCCCTCCAGTTCCTTCCTATAAGACACAGGCAAGTATAATTATGAGATTCAGTGCCAGTTCAGCTTGAGGCCCATACGGTTCTGTAGCACAGGCTCTGTACCCACCAACCCCTTGGTTTTCTCCCAGTATAATCATTATTATCATTATTATCATTATTATACTGGGAGCCCCTGGGCTCCATCTCTCTGTCTCAATTCTCTCTCATGTTTTTCACTTTAATAACACAAAGCCCCTATTTTTGCTCAGTTCCACTAATTGTTCTTTTCAGTATTGTTCATTTCTTAGATTTACTGCATGTGAATGACTTGACATTCAGTTCCCTGGAAAAGTCTGGGGCAGCTCCTGGGGACCCCAGAAATTACCAACTGCCAACTCCACAAAATCATCTAAACATTTTAATGCCAAACAGCTTTACTGGGCCTTGTTGACACCAGGCCCCCTGAACAGCCTCCTGGTCAGTATCTCACTGGCCTGGCCGGTATTACACAAAGTATGGGAGTTATATTAAAGAAAACTGGAATTTCTCTGGGAAAAATATCTGAAAAATTGTTGTACTGACAAAAACCCATTCACAAATCTCAAAAATATCTAGAAGTAAAACTAAAATCATCTATTTCTCAAAATTGCATTGTAAATATGTGCCAGGAAGCAGTCAGTAACCTTGGGCTCACAGGATTTTCAGAAAGATACAGCAATGTCTGGTACAAGCATTCTCTGGCAATTGCACAGTTAAGGCAACTCTGGTTTTGAGGTTATGTGGCTTTAAATTGACTGTAAGGCTCTCGCCTATAAATTGTGAGAGTGCTGTTAGGAATGAGCAGTCTCGGGGAGGATATTTGATGTGAATGCTGTCATGGGAAAACGTTGTTTTCAAAATGCATCTGTTAGTGGCACATTGCAAGTTCATTTTTCAGAAGAGAAAACAAATAAATTTTTTATTTTGGAGCTTGACGTGAGGTCCTGCTTTTCTTCTTGCTGCTAACTTGAAATGCTTTGGCTGGGGGAGAGGGATTGGAAGTGTATGGACTCAATGGGGGGAACTCACAAAGGTGGAGAGAGACCTTTTCTGAGGTAAAAGTGGTGGAAAAACTGGTGGGAAAACACTTTCTCCATATTCACAAACAGAAATACACCTAAATTTCGACTCAACCGCCACGTTTCGGTTTGTGGTGAAAGAAAGACCGTTTACAGACACTTTTGTGAATTTGACTTTTAAACAACATTTCTCCGCCATTTTTAAAATGGAGTAAAGCTCAGTGTAGCCCTGTCAGATAAATTCTAAGCTCTTCTGTTTTGCTTTGTTTCACCCAGTCTCCATTTCACACCCCTGGTAGGAGCCCCATTGGGGGGTCATTAACGTATTAATGGAGATTAACAGGCAATTTTCTGTCTAACCCAAGAACAATAGGTGCAAGCCTCATTAACATTAAAGTAAAACACTGATTAAACAAAAAGATTAATTTATATCTTATATATAAAAAAGTTTTTACCTCACATTTTCCTTGTTATGATAGCTTTAGCTTAATGAATGAGGCAATAATAACATTTTGAGTGAATATATTGTATACATTTTTATTTAAATGAAAAGTACATATTTAGTTTTAGCAGCAGTGCCCCCTCCTTTAGCTCTGTCCCTTCTGTTCCAGCAGCCATCTTGGGGATCAGCAAACAGCCCAGTACACTGGCACCCAAACTGGGATATTGGGGTATGGGGTTGGAGTGGTCCCAATAGGGCATTGGATAAAAACCCGGTGGGCCCTAGTCCTGTTGGACCTTATTTCACCGGGCATGTGGGTGTGTGGGGCCGGATTGCTGCTGGCGGGGGAGCATTTTCATGAGATTAGTCGTCTGCGGTAGCTCAGACTTACCAGCAGCAACTAATCTCCTAGTGTGCCATTACACTAAATCTGAGCAGGTAACAGGGCAGTTAAGAGAATGCATGGGTCATGTGATAGGTTGCCTTCAGGGGCTAGAGGGGGTACAACTGTACCGGGCCCTGTGAAATCTTCTTTCTTAGAGGGGCCCCGTCGTGGCGCAAAAGTTACGTAACTTCTGCAGAAACTGCTTAGAAAGCTACGTAACTTGCCTAGAGACTCAGCTCACAATTATATCATCATATTAAGTACATGCAATAAACTCCAGCTCTTCCATAAGCTCCATGCATTTGCCTGCACATCACCACCTTGCTCCTACAGTGATGCTAAAATTCTGGGGGAAATGCAACGTTGCGGGGAGAACAAACATCATGATTGTATTTGAAATTGCACTTGTGGATGTACATTATATGACACTGCTGATTTCTCTCAGGTTCAGCTGCTATCAATGCCATACTGTCTGCTGACTCCGCCTCCCGGAAACAGGAAATTCAGGCCTGGGATGGGGAAGTGAGGCAGGTTTCCATGCGTTCAACCTCCAGCAGCTTGAGTACCCCTTATCCCACCTCAGTAACAGTCAGCACCCCCTTCCATTATCATGTTACAGATCCCCCCCTGATACAGCTGCCTTGTTTGTGTAAACACAACCCACATTCTGGTCTTTGTCTCTCATACCCTTCCCCTACTCATTCTCATGTTCTGTCATTGTCTTTCTCACTCTCTTTCCTGGGACATTTTCTCACAGCGGATGGAAGAGCAGTGTCTGTGATTTGTGGGAGAATTTGGGGCTCAATATGACAGGTGGCAGCACCATCCTCTATGGAAAACAATGTAGAGATGAAAAAACAGCAGCACTCCGGTTATGTTGAAAAAATGTGACTTTTACTCAAGTGCACAAGGCAATGTTTCGGGCTTCAACCCAGCCCTTTATCAAGCCTAATAGTACAAATACAAACAAGTGTTATATACCCACAGGAAGAGGAGGGACTATCACTCCAGCCCTCCATTTAAACCAAAGTGTTCAGTGTACACATTTTTAACTTACACAAATCAATTTTTTTAATTAAAGCAACGTTTATATAGTGTGTAGCCCCGGGGCAGCCATTCCCAGTGTCAGGACTGGGAGCCCAGGGGCCCACCCCTTAGACAATGGGCCCACTTGCCATTATGCGGTGGGAGCAATGACCCCCCCCTGCCAATGTCTTCTGCCCCCACCCCATGCTAGCATCTTTTGCCTGCCTGAGTCTTCCCTCTCTAGCCACTCTGCTACTTGTGAGTGGGGAGAGAAGACTTTACAGCTATAGAGGAAGCAGTCCCTGTGATCCAGGCCCCCCCTGTTCCCTAGGCCCCTCTGCGACTATGGGGTTTGCACCACTGGACTTATAATAGATCCAATTGATGTAGGAGAATATACTTAATAGCAGTAAAAATGGACAATAAAGGAGGTTTAGAAATAGGTAACACAGGAAAATTCTTTGGGTACATTTTATACAATTTTTTTTGTTAAAAAAGATTATACAAAAATGTGTGCAAGTCGGGGCAGTAAGATGGAAGAGAACTGCCGTCCCTGGGTGACGCCTGGAAAAATAAAGCGCTATTGGCAATTTAAGTGAATGAAGAAGGGCGTTAGTCTTAAGTCTTTGAGGGATATGGCAGGGTTCCCTTTAGAATCTCACAATTATAATTTGTACAAAAAACAAATAGTTTTGCTCGGGTTCATACTTTATTTCCCATATATCTTGCAATCACTAGCATTGGCTGCATAACCGGATTTATTTTGTGCCACTAGCCCACCACTTTGCCTGCTTGGCTAATGATTAAATCCATGTTAGCCATTCCTTTCTCATAAGACATTATACGGTTCAGAGGTTTCTTTATTTAACACAATAATTATGCAAGTAAACAAATGGTTTGTACTGTTTCTGTCAATAAAATCATTCATTAGCATCATCTTTAGCCAATAGAATGATTGTTATTGGAGTCAGACTGTGCTGGCTTTGCGCCAGGAATGGCATTGTGATGTCATCACTATCTAAACTGCCAGGGATCCTGTGTAGAGGATTCAGGCTTTGTTGCCAAGGCAATGAGCATTGTGATGTCATAGCTAGTCGGGTTGTTTACATGAATTCACTACCCGGTCAGTGTCACTTGCTGATTTGTCACCGTTGAAGTCGCATTGCGTCTTTTTCGGTGCAAATAAGTTTTTCGACTAATTTAACTTATTTCAAATTCTGTAAGTGCAAAGACTATTTTTGTTTTTATTAATTGCAAATGTCATTAATTGTTTATATTGGATTTATTTAACGAGGGAATATGTTGTCAGGTTGGACACTATAGGCCTGTAAATGTGAAGCCTTTGGCTGCTGTTTAACTGTAACTCCCAGTATCCCTGGCGCCTTTTGTACAGTTTCATCAGCCTTAAATCTGTTGCTGAGTTATAAATGTATATTTACAGTATAGGTCATTGGGATGTTTGTTTATCTTGATAGAACTGTGAATAAAGGGGAAATATTGCCAAAATGACAATGATAGTAAAAGCTTCAGATCATGGAAATAATTAACAGTAAATTAATAACATCTAAATGATCAGTTGAACATTCGGTGCTGTTTCTGAAATAATCTCGTTGCCCCTCACTATCCCCCTCTCTGCAATCTGCCACTTTCCCTGCAGGAGTAGCTGCCACCTTTATGGGAAAAATACCGGCCTTCCTATACTTTTAGCTTTTTCCTATTAATAACATTGGCATGAAGCAGGCCGGTAACATACTGGCCAATTGGCAACCCCATGCAGGAGTCAGATTGGGACAGGCCTAGAGCTGGCCATACACATTAAGCCAAGTCACAAAATGATTGTCCAACTGCATTCTGGGCCAAACCAAGCTGGTCAGGTTATTAACCCCCGGCAGGCCAATAATCAGACCATAATGGCTGCCTATGCAGGTCAAGTGGCCAACTTGGCAGCTTTTTGCTGCTTGGTACTAATACATGATTGTATCTACCATATAAATGATTTTACACTGGGAGTAAATTACAATCCTAATCAATTACACATAACACCAAAAGTACATAAACTATTTGTATTGTTTAATGATGTATAAAAATAGGGTTGGCACCTTTTCTCACATTTACACCGGCCTTCGGGTTGGGGGAGCAGCTGGGGCGTCACATGGGGTGGGGCAATAGGTGAAGTGGGTGGGGAAATGGGTGGAGTATAGGCAGGTCTGGACTTATAGGGGTAATCCATCAGCAGAGAGGGTCAGAGAAGGGGGGATTCATAGGGTATTACATGTAACGTATATATTGCCAGTACATTTGTAATTCCGGCCCTAGCTGGGGATTTACTGGCTGGGGGGGTGACTGTAATTAAAAATACAAAATAGGGAATGAGTGGGGGGGGCTTATTCACTAATAATATATTGTGCTCAGCATTAAGCCTGTTCCTTTGATCGTAGTAATAAAAGGTGAACACAAAACCTGATATCATTTAACTTTTTTTCATTATTATTTCTTATTTAAGATTAACTCAGAAATGAGTGAAAGAATGAGAAAATTCTTTAAAAATATCTTTGGACAAAATAACCAGGTGAGGTGGAAACTTCCTTTTCCTGTAATATATATTTTTAAATATTTGAGTTTTTTGATGATTTTTTTTTTTTACAAATTTGATTTTGATAAATAAGGCTCTAAGTGAATAAATTGGAATATTGACTCTGTGCCCTTTGTCTGCAGTTTGGGAATCTGTTTTTCTTCTGTATTTTGCACTTACTTTCCTTTTTGATTATATAAACCAAAAATTCTTAATGTTATCTTGTAATTTATCTCTCCCCAAAGGATAACATCCATATCAACGATGTTACACCTGATCAGCCTAAAGGTGAGAAAAACGCACCAAGTGCAGAATCTTTCTCTCTATATTTATCTATCTATCTATCTATCTATCTATCTATATCTATCTATCATCGTTCTATTCATCTATCTATCTATCATCTATCTATCTATCTATCTATCTATCTATCTATCTAAACATATTAAATATATTATAGAATGGGCTTTCCGTTCTACTGTTTCTACTAATTCTTATAAATAAATAAATAAATGCTGTGAGTTTGAAACGCCTCTATTTTGCACTATAGAAAAAACTGGAAGATTCAAAAAACTCCGAAAAAGAATATCAAGACTTTTTGGATGTCGGAGGGTAAGGCTGTGTCTCCTATCACAGTAACAAGGGAATAATCTGCCCATCCCTGCCCCATAGAGAGGGCAGAACCTGATTGGCTGATTTGGGGGGGGTGATTTATCAACACTGGTTTTTTTTTCTCAAATTGAAGTTCTTTGCACTTGAAAAGACTCGAATGACTGGTATTTATTAGGTGCAAAAAGCCACAAAAACCTCAATGTAAAAATTCACCAACCGCCTTCAACATTTTAATTTCAAATCTTTTTATTTCATACTGTTTTTTACATATTATTTTGCCCCAGTTTCTATTTCATTTTCTCCTAAAATGCTTCTGACTTTGGCTCGTTCCCCCTATAGCCCTGCTGTAGCGATATTGCAGAGGAACCTGAACTTCCCTATGAAGAGGCAAAAAGAAGAAATGAAGCCGTACTCTCCAAGTAAGGATTTTAGGGAGAATAAAGAACAAATAGGATCAATTAATCATTGCGTCCCCAGAGGCTCCATATCCAGCCCAATTATATCCAATCACTGACATGCTAATGAATTCTAAATACTGTACTTGCTACTGAGTAAGGGATTGGGCTGCTCTTTGCTAATATACAGGTATGGGATCTGTTATCTATGACTCCAAATTACGTAAATACCCTTATCTGGAGAACACAAGGTTCTGACCATTCGGGATAATGGGTCCCATACCTGTACAGATTTCTTATTCAGGGAAATAATTCCGTTACTAGAATCCAACAAGCATTGTGATCCATTGACAAAGGACCTTGGTCTCATGCTATTGACTAACAGGAGCAAACAGTACTGGGATGCACTGGGCACGCCCACAGCAGCTACACCACAATATTCCCATAGTTTGTAAATAGATTCCATAATATCAAAATGGTGGATATTTTATATACTGTTTGTTTTGTTTTTTCCCCCAGTTTCTTTTAAGAAATGCTGTGAGAAGATCAAGATGCGTGTGGTGAGTTTTGGGTCTTGTTTGGTGGGGCCCCTATGGAATGGCAAGTAATTGAAAGTAATTGTCAGCCCCGCCTCTATGCCTAAGGCCTAAGGAATAGGGGCGGGGCAGGCAATATATGATTGACAGCTGGGATTTATAATCACCTTTATAATGGGTTTGGGTATGGTGATAAAAAGGAGTTTGGGTTTCATGTTTCATTTGAATAGGACTTTTATCATACAGCTTGTTATGTCTGGGTGACAGGGCTCCTTTAAGATGATCTGTTTTTTGCCCTTGTTATAGGATTTGGACAGCTACTTTGCATCTTCGGCTGAGTATTCTACGGAATATCCTGAAGCCTTTGAGCTCGAAATGAAGCCGTACACTCCAAGTAAGGATTTTAGGGACAATAAAGAACAAATAGGATTAATTAATCATTGTGTCCCCAGAGGCTCCATATCCAGCCCAATTATATCCAATCACTGACATGCTAATGAATTCTAAATACTGTACTTGCTACTGAGTAAGGGATTGGTCTGCTCTTTGCTAATATACAGGTATGGGATCTGTTATCTGGACACAGATATCCAGAGAGCTCTGAATTACGGAAAGGCCATCTCCTATAGACTCCATTTTAATCAAATAATTCAGATTTTTTAAAACGATTTCTTTTTTTTCTGTAATAATAAAACAGTACCTGTACTTGATCCCAACTAAGATATAATTACCCCTTATTGGGGCAGAACAGCCCTATTGGGTTTATTTAATGGTTAAATGATTCCCTTTTCTCTGTAATAATAAAACAGTACCTGTACTTGATCTCAACTAAGATATAATTACCCCTTATTGGGGCAGAACAGCCCTATTGGGTTTATTTAATGGTTAAATGATTCCCTTTTCTCTGTAATAATAAAACAGTACCTGTACTTGATCCCAACTAAGATATAATTACCCCTTATTGGGGCAGAACAGCCCTATTGGGTTTATTTAATGGTTAAATGATTCCCTTTTCTCTGTAATAATAAAACAGTACCTGTACTTGATCCCAACTAAGATATAATTACCCCTTATTGGGGGCAGAACAGTCCTATTGGGTTTATTTAATGATTAAATGATTCCCTTTTCTTTGTAATAATAAAACAGAACCTTGAACAGTACTTGGTCTCAACTATGATAAAATGACTTAATGACTCCAAATTACGTAAAAACCCTTATCTGGAGAACACAAGGTTCTGAGCATTCTGGATAATGGGTCCCATACCTGTACAGATTTCTTATTCAGGGAAATAATCCCCTTAATAGAATCCAAAAAGCATTGTGGTCCATTGACAAAGGATCTTGGTCTCACGCTATTGGCTAACAGGAACAAACAGTACTGGGATGCACTGGGCACGCCCACAGCAGCTACACCCCAATATTCCCATAGTTTGTAAATAGATTCCATAATATCAAAATGGTGGATATTTTATATACTGTTTGTTTTGTTTTTTCCCGCAGTTTCTTTTAAGAAATGCTGTGAGAAGATCAAGATGCGTGTGGTGAGTTTTGGGTCTTGTTTGGGGGGCCCCCTATGGAATGGCAAGTAATTGAAAGTAATTGTCAGGCCCACCTCTATGCCTAAGGCCTAAGGAATAGAGGCGGGGCAGGCAATATATGATTGACAGCTGGGATTTATAATCACCTTTATAATGGGTATGGGTATGGTGATAAAAAGGAGTTTGGGTTTCATGTTTCATTTGAATAGGACTTTTATCATACAGCTTGTTATGTCTGGGTGACAGGGCTCCTTTAAGATGATCTGTTTTTTGCCCTTGTTATAGGATTGGGACAGCTACTTTGCACCTTGGGCTGAATATTCTACGGAATATCCTGAAGCCTTTGAGCGTGAAGAGGAGCAGCGAGAGCTATTTAAGCCGCTCACTCCAGGTAAGGATCATTAGGAACTGGAGTCTCTGATCATAACGGCAAATATGACCCATAACCCCATTTAATTATGGAAAAGGGAGATTTATCAACGTTCAAGATTGATTTTTTTTCACGATTTGAGTTTTTAAGAGCTCAAAATTAACAATTTGAGTTATGGGTCAACACTCTAATGTCTGGTATTTATTAAGGGAAAATCTTCACCATCTAAAACCTTGTGAGTTTCTAAACTAACTAAACCAAGACTAAAACTAAAAAGTCTCCCAAAGGGTCTTTCCATTTGCCCAATCATTTAATCTGTACAGTCTCTAATGGTGCTTGGTACAAACTAGTAGCTAAACCATTATTTGTCCCCCCCAGATTACTGTTTGACACAAACCGAAGATGATGAACGGGAGCCACTGGTGAGTTTGTTGTAAATAGGTTGCCATTAGCCATTTATTGTAGTAAACTGTTCCAAACTAGTTGTTTACAGGGCAGGGTAATTGCCTTTTTTAAGGTCAGAGACCGGCAAGATACGGGATAGGGTACATTATCTGTTAGTCATTATACTAAGCCTTAGAGCTACGTATAGGGAGTCTCAGTGGTGCTACTTACTGCCAACTAATACACTCATTATCACAGCCTTAGGGAACTTGAATTCTTAACTTGCTACTCATGAAATGAGCTTTGTGTTACAAATCCACTGTCAACTGAGATTTTACTACTCTCACGGTTATAAAATAGCGCACTTCTTGCATTGAGTTTTGTATTATTTTTACCCCAGGTTCTTAACGTTCTCTTTTGTACTTCCCCTACTACTATAGGGCTGTAGCAGCGACATCCCACCTATTGGCTCCCAGGACAGCGATGAAGTCGGACCCTATGACAGTCTGATTAAGTGGTTTAAAATAGAGGTGGAGGATGCGCTAAATAGAATATTTGATGCAGGTAAGGTTTGTAAAGGGTCAAACTCGGCAAAATCAATGCTACTGGCCAAACCGAATCCTTAAATCATGTGATGTTTTGTCACATAAACACAAAGTTGAAATTTTTTAGTGCAGTTCTCTTTAACCCTCCCTTATTTGCAGTCAGTTCGGGATTTAGCCAAATCTTTTACAAAGGATTTGGGGGGGATCAGTCGAACTCTAAAATAGTGGATTCGGTGCATCCCTAATTAGAAGTGAGCAGGGGGTGTGGTTTTGTGGAAAAAGGGGCTTGGCTTGGTCAGGAATGGCTGCTTTAATATTACCACTAATAACGGGCCAGGCTCTACCTTTAGCGGCAATAGCCTCCTACATTTTTCTTCTATTTTCTTTAAACAATAAGACAGGTTTCCATTTGCCCAATCAGTATGTCTGTACAGTAATGGTGTTTGGTACAAACTAGTAGCTAAACCATTATTTGTTTCCCCCCCCAGATCCTCCTACGATGCAAATGGAAATTGAAGATATTGAATTGGAGCCACTGGTAAGTTCCTTGTTTGGGAGGGATAGTAAAATCAGTAACTTGGCTTTTCCTATGTGACAATGCTACATGACAGGGTACATTATCTGTCAGTCATTATACGAAGTTTCACTGTAAACTATGGTTTTATTATTCCCCTGGTTCTAAAATATTGCATTGATTTTTATTTTATTTTTACTCCAGGTTCTTAACATTCTCTTTGTACTTCCCCTACTACTATAGGGCTGTAGCAGCGACATCCCACCTATTGGCTCCCAGGACAGCGATGAAGTTGGACCCTATGACAGTCTGATAAAGTGGTTTAAAATAGAGGTGGAGGATGCTCTAAATAGAATATTTGCTCCAGGTAAGGTTTGTAAGGGGTAGGACCTTCTGCTCCAAAATAGCAAATATGACCCTTACCCCATTTATACAAATATAAATCGTACCGCAAATTCGAGTTTTTTTAAAAGCCCAACTGAGAAAAGATCAAACTTGACCATTTGACTGTAAGGAACCCCCTACCCAATCATTTTATCAGTACGGTTCCTATTGGCTTCCTATTAGCTACAAATTGATTAAGTTCAGTAGTTTAACCATTACTTTTCTTTCCCCCAGCTGTCAGAACACATTGCTGGATGGAAGATGAAGATTCTACCTCACAGGTGAGGCCACAGGGCCCAGGGCCAGAATTTGAAAAAGACTTTTGTATCTGTGGATTTGTTCATTTCTAATCATTTTATATTATACAGCATTGTGTTAAATGAATGTAATTCCTGCACCCGTTCCCAGTTTGGCTTAAAGGTTCCTAAGATTCCCCTTTTCTGCTTCTCATTGCTACAGGATTCTGGTAGCAGCTTTGCTTCTACCGCTGATAGTTCCTTGGTACAGGAGGTACCTGTTACCCTTTATATTGGGATGACAGTGATAGAGAATCGATCGACCAAGAGGAGGTACCTGTACCCTTTATATTGGATGACAGTGATAGAGAATCGATCGACCAAGAGGAGGTACCTGTACCCTTTATATTGGATGACAGTGACAGAGAATCGATCGACCAAGAGGAGGTACCTGTACCCTTTATATTGGATGACAGTGATAAAGAATCGATCGACCAAGAGGAGGTACTTAGGCCGATCCCTCCAGGTAATGTTTGCCAATCAGTATGTCTGTACAGTAATGGTGTTTGGTACAAACTAGTAGCTAAACCATTATTTGTTTCCCCCCCCCAGATCCTTCTACGATGCAACTGGAAATTGAAGATCTTGATCTGGAGAACCAGTAAGTTCCTTGTTTGGGAGGGATAATAAAATACGTGACTTTTTTCCCATGATATTTCATAGGCCGTAGGGCTCATTCATAGATGCTAAATAGCTTCCCATTGGCCATTAATTGTAGTACACTGCCAAGACTTGTTGTTTACTGGTTGCTATTGACAACTGTACTTGAGTAAATTAACAGCTATGTAACAAAAAGATATGTGATTTTAAGGATTTGGATCAGCCAAAATTTGGCGGAATCCCGAACCGAATCCTGGATTTGGTGCATCCCTAGTTTTTCCACTAAATAAAATGTATGTGCAGTTACCATATCTGAGTATACAGCCTATAGAATAAACCCACTCATAAACAACTTACCCTTTGAGGCCCTTGCGGCAGTCAGAATTCCCCAGTACCGAAACCCTTAGTGTAAAGGATAATTAATACAAAATAAATATTGACGCAGGATATAAAGTCACTTGGGTTGGGAGGGTCTGTAACCGTATATTATTTGTAGCTAAATGGCCCCTATTGCTTTTTAAGGTTTCATTTGTGTGATTTTATTTGTTTTTTTTTTTTTCAGATATTAGACTGGGAGGCATTCGAGAAGAACCCCGAGCTCTGGAACTGCAGCAGAATGGACTGAGCCAGGAGATCCAGAAACACTCTGTTATGAATTTCTGTGAAATATAAAAAGCAGAACCCACAACTGTGGGGGGGCCCAGGGGAGAGACTGACCAATGAGGAGCCAGAAAGTATATTTATATCCCCTGGGGCCCTGCCCGTGCCATATACAAGCATGGGGGGGTGGTGGAGGGACTTTCTGGTAGCGACTCAGGTCACATGTGGGGTATTTCGAACCCCATCTCTTATCTGTGGAAATGTCTCTGTGGAAATAAGAGATGCTTATTGTTAAACCAAATAAAAATGGACGCCTTATGATTAATATGAATTATTATTACTTGCCCTTTGCGCCATGTGCTCCCTATCCTTGTGTCACAAACACACGCTTGGTTTCTTACAGACAATGCAAAAACTATATTTCTCCCATTCAGCGGAGGAGGGATTATAAAGGGCACACTCTCACATGTGCTGCCCCACAGCTCGCTCTCCCAGGGGTGTATTTAGGTGCCACCCTAGGCCTAAAGGCGCCCTCACGTTGCGGGAGTGATGCCACTTCCTGCCGATACTCACTGAGACCCCTCTGCCCCCCCACCATTGCCCCAGATTTAAATAGGATTGATCTGGCGGGGGCTGGGGCAGTGTCTTATTATATGGCAGGGTTCCCTTTAGAATCTCACAATTATAATTTGTACAAAAAACAAATAGTTTTGCTCGGGTTCATACTGTATTTCCCATATGTCCTGCAATCACTAGCATTGGCTCCATAACCGGATTTATTTTGTGCCAGTAGCCCACCACCCGCCTGCTTGGCTAATGATTAAATCCATGTTAGCCATTCCTTTCTCAGGAGACATTATACGGTACAGAGGTTTCTTTATCCTATTAAACTGCCTGAAACAATTCCGATTACTGGAAGGGGTAATAATACTTTAGGGTTCATCTAGGCCCATATAGTGCAGCTGCAGTTGTGCAACTTTACACACAATGGTGGCATGGAAAATGCCATTCTATAGGTACTTGGGGCTAAAGCTGCAATCTCTACACTGGGCAGCGCTACTTCCATCCTGCCTCCTCTTGCACATCTTGTGATTCTGGGGGGCCCATGGGTCCCACTGTGGGCTGTGTCAGCACTTGCACCTAATGAATGGATGGCATTCTGTCAAGCAGAACTGACAACATCTGAACTCAATTGCCTCAAAGAGTGCATGTAACTGCCAGGGTCGGACTGGGAAAAAACCCGGTGGGCCCTGCCGGCCCAGACCCGATCCCCGTGGGACTACCCCACCCAAAGATCTCCCCCATCGTGCCTAAGGTAAAACTAAAGCAGGCATGTTTGGGGGAGGGAGTTAGGCAGGCCCCCAGAGGGGGTGTTGGGGCCAGGGTGGGGCCCCTTGGGGGGGTGTGGGGCCCCTGGGAGGCCTGGGTCTTGCACCCCCCAGTCCGACCTTGGTAGCTGCACTTTTGCCCCAATAGCATTCTCTGGCAATTGGCACAGTTAAGGCAACTCTGGTTTTGAGGTTATGTGGCTTTAAATTGACTGTAAGGCTCTCGCCTATCACATTTGAATTGTGAGAGTGCTGTCAGGAATGAACAGTCTCAGGGAGGATATTTGATGTGAATGCTGTCATGGGAAAACGTTTGTTTTCAAAATGCATCTGTTAATGGCACATTGCAAGTTCATTTTTCAGAAGAGAAAACATATTTTTTAATGTTTATTTTGGAGGTGAGGCCCTGCTTTTCTTCTTGCTGCTAACTTGAAATGCTTTGGCTGGGGGAGAGGGATTGGAAGTGTATGGACTCAATGGGGGGAACTCACAAAGGTGGAGAGAGACCTTTTCTGAGGTAAAAGTTGTGGAAAAACTGCTGGAAAACACTTTCTCCATATTCACAAACAGAAATCCACCTAAATTCCGACCCAACTGCCACGGTTCAGTTTTTGGCAAAAGAAAGACAGTTTACAGACACTTTTGTGAGTTTGTCATTTAAACAACGTTTATACGACATTTTAACAACATTCTTTCCTGAATTTTGTCTCCGCCATTTTTAAAATGGAGTAAAGCTCAGTGTAACCCTGTCAGATAAATTCTAAGCTTTTCTGTTTTGTGTCCATTTCCCACCTCTGGGGGAACAATAGGTGCAAAAAGCCTCATTAACATTAAAGTAAAACACTGATTAAACAAAAAGATTCATTTATATCTTATATATAAAAAAGTTTTTACCTCACATTTGCCTTGTTATGATAGCTTTAGCTTAATGAATGAGGCAATAATAATATTTTGAGTGAATATATTGTATACATTTTTATTTAAATGAAAAGTAAATTTTTAGTTTTAGCAGCAGTGCCCCCTCCTTTAGCTGTGTCCCTTCTGTTCCCAGCAGCCATCTTGGGGATCAGCAAACAGCCCAGAACACTGGCACCCAAACTGGGATATTGGGGTACAAGGTTGGAGTGGGCCAATAGGGCATTGGATAAAAACCCGGTGGGCCCTAGTCCTGTTGGACCTTGTTTCACCGGGCAGGTTGGTGTGTGGGCCGGATTGCTGCTGGCCAGTAATCAGTAGGGGCTAGAGAAGTAGTGCGGGGGCAGATTAGTGCGGGGGGTGGGCCCTTGATTCACTTTTTCCCATGAAGAAGGTATTTAGGCCCTTAAATCTTGGTAGAGAAGTGGAATTTCACAGAAATCTAGAAAACATTAGCATAGCGCATTTGTTTCCCCTCCGGTATTCACATAATTGCCAGCGGGGGAGCATTTTCATGAGATTAGTCATCTGCGGTAGCTCAGACTTACCAGCAACAACTAATCTCCTAGTGTGCCATTACACTAAATCTGAACAGGTAACAGGGCAGTTGAGAGAATGCATTGGTCATGTGATAGGTTGCCTTCAGGGGGGTAGAGGGGGTACAACTGTACTGGGCCCTGTGAAATCTTCTTTCTTAGAGGGGCCCCGTCGCGGCGCAAAAGTTACGTAACTTCTGCAAAAACTGCTTAGAAAGCTACGTAACTTGCCTAGAAACTTACGTAACTTGTGTATGAAGTAAAAGCCAATGCAGAGAAGCTTTGCAGGGACAAACCCCACTGACCCCCAATGAACTGACTGACTTATTAGCACTTTATTATTCACTTTGACTGTTTATATGAACTGCTTATTATAGAGTAATATCAGCTGTTTATATTACACACATAAGGGACGTGGCCAATATTTTGGTACCGCACAATTGTGTTCATGGGGGGCCCCATATAAATAATTTGTTTCTGATGGCGGCCCTGGTTGCCATGGTGCCATCAGATCTCACAGGAAGGTGACCCAGTGGTAGAACAAGCAGTGAAGGAGGAGCCGCTGCCAGTCTGTAGGTAGCAGAGCTGTTACACACACTGACTGTGGCATGGGAAAGTCTGATGTGGGACTCAGCTCACAATTATATCATCATTTTAAATACATGCAATAAACTCCAGCTCTTCCATAAGCTCCGTGCATTTGCCTGCACATCACCACCTTGCTCCTACAGTGATGCTAAAATTCTGGGGAAAATGCAACCTTACGGGGAGAACAAACATCATGATTGCATTTGAAATTGCACTTGTGGATGTACATTATATGACACTGCTGATAACTCTGGTACTAGTCGGGGAAGGCAGCTATTGAGCAGAAATAGAGGTTACATATATAATGGCGGATTATTGGCCTCAGTGAGTGCCGGGACTTGTTGCTCAGTAACACCGGGGGGCTGCTGTACCCCATCACTACCTAGGGGGGAATTTGCAGGAGATTTTTGCCCATGCCCAGTTATACCCAGCCAGTGTGAGTCTGATATATGGAGAAACAGAGTTGGCAGCTTGGCATCACTGGTGGGTAGAACTGGGGTAGTTCTTTCTGCAGTTCCAGGAAAGCAATCTTGTGTTACCCACTAATCCCTGTATCTGCCCCTCCAGTTCCTCCCTATCAGACACAGGCGAGTATAATTATGAGATTCAGTGCCAGTTCAGCTTGAGGCCCATACGGTTCTGTAGCACAGGCTCTGTACCCACCAACCCCTTGGTTTGCTCCCAGTATAATCATTATTATCATTATTATACTGGGAGCCCCTGGGCTCCATCTCTCTGTCTCACTTCTCTCTCATGTTTTTCACTTTTATAACACAAAGCCCCTATTTTTGCTCAGTTCCACTAATTGTTCTTTTCAGTATTGTTCATTTCTTAGATTTACTGCATGTGAATGACTTGACATTCAGTGCCCTGGAAAAGTCTGGGGCAGCTCCTGGGGACCCCAGAAATTACCAACTGCCAACTCCACAAAATCATCTAAACATTTTAATGCCAAACAGCTTTACTGGGCCTTGTTGAGACCAGGCCCCCTGAACAGCCACCTGGTCAGTATCTCACTGGCCTGGCCGGTATTACACAAAGTATGGGAGTTATATTAAAGAAAACTGGAATTTCTCTGGGAAAAATATCTGAAAAATTGTGTACTGACAAAAACCCATTCACAAATCTCAAAAAGTAAGTAAAACTAAAATCATCTATTTCTCAAAATTGCATTGTAAATATGTGCCAGGAAGCAGTCAGTAACCTTGGGCTCACAGGCTTTTCAGAAAGATACAGCAATGTCTGGTACAAGCATTCACTGGCAATTGGCACAGTTAAGGCAACTCTGGTTTTGAGGTTATGTGGCTTTAAATTGACTGTAAGGCTCTCGCCTATCACATTTGAATTGCGCGAGTGCTGTTAGGAATGAGCAGTCTCAGGGAGGATATTTGATGTGAATGCTGTCATGGGAAAACATTGTTTTCAAAATGCATCTGTTAATGGCACATTGCAAGTTCATTTTTCAGAAGAGAAAACAAATATATTGTTTATTTTGGAGCTTGACGTGAGGCCCTGCTTTTCTTCTTGCTGCTAACTTGAAATGCTTTGGCTGGGGGAGAGGGATTGGAAGTGTATGGACTCAATGGGGGGAACTCACAAAGGTGGAGAGAGACCTTTTCTGAGGTAAAAGTTGTGGAAAAACTGGTGGAAAACACTTTCTCCATATTCACAAACAGAAATCCACCTAAATTCCGACTCAACCGCCACGTTTCAGTTTGTGGTGAAAGAAAGACAGTTTACAGACACTTTTCTGAATTTGACTTTTAAACAACATTTCTCCGCCATTTTTAAAATGGAGTAAAAACCCTGTCAGATTAATTCTAAGCTCTTCTGTTTTGCTTTGTTTCACCCAGTCTCCCATTCCCACCTCTGGTAGGGGCCCCATTGGGGGGGTCATTAACGTATTAATGGAGATTAACAGGAAATTTTCTGTCTAACCCTAGAACAATAGGTGCAAAAAGCCTCATTAACATTAAAGTAAAACACTGATTAAACAAAAAGATTAATTTATATCCTATATATAAAAAAGTTTTTACCTCACATTTTCCTTGTTATGATAGCTTTAGCTTAATGAATGAGGCAATAATAACATTTTGAGTTAATATATTGTATACATTTTTATTTAAATGAAAAGTACATATTTAGTTTTAGCAGCAGTGCCCCCTCCTTTAGCTCTGTCCCTTCTGTTCCCAGCAGCCATCTTGGGGATCAGCAAACAGCCCAGTACACTGGCACCCAAACTGGGATATTGGGGTATGGGGTTGGAGTTGCCAATTGGGCATTGGATAAAAACCCGGTGGGCCCTAGTCCTGTTGGACCTTATTTCACCGGGCATGTGGGTGTGTGGGCCGGATTGCTGCTGGCGGGGGAGCATTTTCATGAGATTAGTCGTCTGCGGTAGCTCAGACTTACCAGCAGCAACTAATCTCCTAGTGTGCCATTACACTAAATCTGAGCAGGTAAAAGGGCAGTTAAGAGAATGCATGGGTCATGTGATAGGTTGCCTTCAGGGGCTAGAGGGGGTACAACTGTACCGGGCCCTGTGAAATCTTCTTTCTTAGAGGGGCCCTGTCGCGGCGCAAAAGTTACGTAACTTCTGCAGAAACTGCTTAGAAAGCTACGTAACTTGCCTAGAGACTCAGCTCACAATTATATCATCATATTAAGTACATGCAATAAACTCCAGCTCTTCCATAAGCTCCATGCATTTGCCTGCACATCACCACCTTGCTCCTACAGTGATGCTAAAATTCTGGGGGAAATGCAACGTTGCGGGGAGAACAAACATCATGATTGTATTTGAAATTGCACTTGTGGATGTACATTATATGACACTGCTGATTTCTCTCAGGTTCAGCTGCTATCAATGCCATACTGTCTGCTGACTCCGCCTCCCGGAAACGGGAAATTCAGGCCTGGGATGGGGAAGTGAGGCAGGTTTCCATGCGTTCAACCTCCAGCAGCTTGAGTACCCCTTATCCCACCTCAGTAACAGTCAGCACCCCCTTTCACTATCATGTTACAGATCCCCCTCTGATACAGCTGCCTTGTTTGTGTAAACACAACCCACATTCTGGTCTCTGTCTCTCATACCCTTCCCCTACTCATTCTCATGTTCTGTCATTGTCTTTCTCACTCTCTTTCCTGGGACATTTTCTCACAGCGGATGGAAGAGCAGTGTCTGTGATTTGTGGGAGAATTTGGGGCTCAATATGACAGGTGGCAGCGCCATCCTCTATGGAAAACAATGTAGAGATGAAAAAACAGCAGCACTCCGGTTATGTTGAAAAAATGTGACTTTTACTCAAGTGCACAAGGCAATGTTTCGGGCTTCAACCCAGCCCTTTATCAAGCCTAATAGTACAAATACAAACAAGTGTTATATACCCACAGGAAGAGGAGGGACTATCACTCCAGCCCTCCATTTAAACCAAAGTGTTCAGTGTACACATTTTTAACTTACACAAATCAATTTTTTTAATTAAAGCAACGTTTATATAGTGTGTAGCCCCGGGGGCAGCCATTCCCAGTGTCAGACTGGGAGCCCAGGGGCCCACCCCTTAGACAATGGGCCCACTTGCCATTATGCGGTGGGAGCAATGACCCCCCCCTGCCAATGTCTTCTGCCCCCACCCCATGCTAGCATCTTTTGCCTGCCTGAGTCTTCCCTCTCTAGCCACTCTGCTACTTGTGAGTGGGGAGAGAAGACTTTACAGCTATAGAGGAAGCAGTCCCTGTGATCCAGGCCCCCCCTGTTCCCTAGGCCCCTCTGCGACTATGGGGTTTGCACCACTGGACTTATAATAAGATCCAATTGATGTAGGAGAATATACTTAATAGCAGTAAAAATGGACAATAAAGGAGGTTTAGAAATAGGTAACACAGGAAAATTCTTTGGGTACATTTTATACAATTTTTTTTGTTAAAAAAGATTATACAAAAATGTGTGCAAGTCGGGGCAGTAAGATGGAAGAGAACTGCGTCCCTGGGTGACGCCTGGAAAAATAAAGCGCTATTGGCAATTTAAGTGAATGAAGAAGGGCGTTAGTCTTAAGTCTTTGAGGGATATGGCAGGGTTCCCTTTAGAATCTCACAATTATAATTTGTACAAAAAACAAATAGTTTTGCTCGGGTTCATACTTTATTTCCCATATATCTTGCAATCACTAGCATTGGCTGCATAACCGGATTTATTTTGTGCCACTAGCCCACCACTTTGCCTGCTTGGCTAATGATTAAATCCATGTTAGCCATTCCTTTCTCATAAGACATTATACGGTTCAGAGGTTTCTTTATTTAACACAATAATTATGCAAGTAAACAAATGGTTTGTACTGTTTCTGTCAATAAAATCATTCATTAGCATCATCTTTAGCCAATAGAATGATTGTTATTGGAGTCAGACTGTGCTGGCTTTGCGCCAGGAATGGCATTGTGATGTCATCACTATCTAAACTGCCAGGGATCCTGTGTAGAGGATTCAGGCTTTGTTGCCAAGGCAATGAGCATTGTGATGTCATAGCTAGTCGGGTTGTTTACATGAATTCACTACCCGGTCAGTGTCACTTGCTGATTTGTCACCGTTGAAGTCGCATTGCGTCTTTTTCGGTGCAAATAAGTTTTTCGACTAATTTAACTTATTTCAAATTCTGTAAGTGCAAAGACTATTTTTGTTTTTATTAATTGCAAATGTCATTAATTGTTTATATTGGATTTATTTAACGAGGGAATATGTTGTCAGGTTGGACACTATAGGCCTGTAAATGTGAAGCCTTTGGCTGCTGTTTAACTGTAACTCCCAGTATCCCTGGCGCCTTTTGTACAGTTTCATCAGCCTTAAATCTGTTGCTGAGTTATAAATGTATATTTACAGTATAGGTCATTGGGATGTTGTTTATCTTGATAGAACTGTGAATAAAGGGGAAATATTGCCAAAATGACAATGATAGTAAAAGCTTCAGATCATGGAAATAATTAACAGTAAATTAATAACATCTAAATGATCAGTTGAACATTCGGTGCTGTTTCTGAAATAATCTCGTTGCCCCTCACTATCCCCCTCTCTGCAATCTGCCACTTTCCCTGCAGGAGTAGCTGCCACCTTTATGGGAAAAATACCGGCCTTCCTATACTTTTTAGCTTTTTCCTATTAATAACATTGGCATGAAGCAGGCCGGTAACATACTGGCCAATTGGCAACCCCATGCAGGAGTCAGATTGGGACAGGCCTAGAGCTGGCCATACACATTAAGCCAAGTCACAAAATGATTGTCCAACTGCATTCTGGGCCAAACCAAGCTGGTCAGGTTATTAACCCCCGGCAGGCCAATAATCAGACCATAATGGCTGCCTATGCAGGTCAAGTGGCCAACTTGGCAGCTTTTTGCTGCTTGGTACTAATACATGATTGTATCTACCATATAAATGATTTTACACTGGGAGTAAATTACAATCCTAATCAATTACACATAACACCAAAAGTACATAAACTATTTGTATTGTTTAATGATGTATAAAAATAGGGTTGGCACCTTTTCTCACATTTACACCGGCCTTCGGGTTGGGGGAGCAGCTGGGGCGTCACATGGGGTGGGGCAATAGGTGAAGTGGGTGGGGAAATGGGTGGAGTATAGGCAGGTCTGGACTTATAGGGGTAATCCATCAGCAGAGAGGGTCAGAGAAGGGGGGGATTCATAGGGTATTACATGTAACGTATATATTGCCAGTACATTTGTAATTCCGGCCCTAGCTGGGGATTTACTGGCTGGGGGGTGACTGTAATTAAAAATACAAAATAGGGAATGAGTGGGGGGGGCTTATTCACTAATAATATATTGTGCTCAGCATTAAGCCTGTTCCTTTGATCGTAGTAATAAAAGGTGAACACAAAACCTGATATCATTTAACTTTTTTTCATTATTATTTCTTATTTAAGATTAACTCAGAAATGAGTGAAAGAATGAGAAAATTCTTTAAAAATATCTTTGGACAAAATAACCAGGTGAGGTGGAAACTTTCCTTTTCCTGTAATATATATTTTTAAATATTTGAGTTTTTTGATGATTTTTTTTTTTTACAAATTTGATTTTGATAAATAAGGCTCTAAGTGAATAAATTGGAATATTGACTCTGTGCCCTTTGTCTGCAGTTTGGGAATCTGTTTTTCTTCTGTATTTTGCACTTACTTTCCTTTTTGATTATATAAACCAAAAATTCTTAATGTTATCTTGTAATTTATCTCTCCCCAAAGGATAACATCAATATCAACGATGTTACACCTGATCAGCCTAAAGGTGAGAAAAACGCACCAAGTGCAGAATCTTTCTCTCTATATTTATCTATCTATCTATCTATCTATCTATATCTATCTATCATCGTTCTATTCATCTATCTATCTATCATCTATCTATCTATCTATCTATCTATCTATCTATCTATCTATCTAAACATATTAAATATATTATAGAATGGGCTTTCCGTTCTACTGTTTCTACTAATTCTTATAAATAAATAAATAAATGCTGTGAGTTTGAAACGCCTCTATTTTGCACTATAGAAAAAACTGGAAGATTCAAAAAACTCCGAAAAAGAATATCAAGACTTTTTGGATGTCGGAGGGTAAGGCTGTGTCTCCTATCACAGTAACAAGGGAATAATCTGCCCATCCCTGCCCCATAGAGAGGGCAGAACCTGATTGGCTGATTTGGGGGGGGTGATTTATCAACACTGTTTTTTTTTTCTCAAATTGAAGTTCTTTGCACTTGAAAAGACTCGAATGACTGGTATTTATTAGGTGCAAAAAGCCACAAAAACCTCAATGTAAAAATTCACCAACCGCCTTCAACATTTTAATTTCAAATCTTTTTATTTCATACTGTTTTTTACATATTATTTTGCCCCAGTTTCTATTTCATTTTCTCCTAAAATGCTTCTGACTTTGGCTCGTTCCCCCTATAGCCCTGCTGTAGCGATATTGCAGAGGAACCTGAACTTCCCTATGAAGAGGCAAAAGAAGAAATGAAGCCGTACTCTCCAAGTAAGGATTTTAGGGAGAATAAAGAACAAATAGGATCAATTAATCATTGCGTCCCCAGAGGCTCCATATCCAGCCCAATTATATCCAATCACTGACATGCTAATGAATTCTAAATACTGTACTTGCTACTGAGTAAGGGATTGGGCTGCTCTTTGCTAATATACAGGTATGGGATCTGTTATCTATGACTCCAAATTACGTAAATACCCTTATCTGGAGAACACAAGGTTCTGACCATTCGGGATAATGGGTCCCATACCTGTACAGATTTCTTATTCAGGGAAATAATTCCGTTACTAGAATCCAACAAGCATTGTGATCCATTGACAAAGGACCTTGGTCTCATGCTATTGACTAACAGGAGCAAACAGTACTGGGATGCACTGGGCACGCCCACAGCAGCTACACCACAATATTCCCATAGTTTGTAAATAGATTCCATAATATCAAAATGGTGGATATTTTATATACTGTTTGTTTTGTTTTTTCCCCCAGTTTCTTTTAAGAAATGCTGTGAGAAGATCAAGATGCGTGTGGTGAGTTTTGGGTCTTGTTTGGGGGGCCCCCTATGGAATGGCAAGTAATTGAAAGTAATTGTCAGGCCCACCTCTATGCCTAAGGCCTAAGGAATAGAGGCGGGGCAGGCAATATATGATTGACAGCTGGGATTTATAATCACCTTTATAATGGGTATGGGTATGGTGATAAAAAGGAGTTTGGGTTTCATGTTTCATTTGAATAGGACTTTTATCATACAGCTTGTTATGTCTGGGTGACAGGGCTCCTTTAAGATGATCTGTTTTTTGCCCTTGTTATAGGATTGGGACAGCTACTTTGCACCTTGGGCTGAATATTCTACGGAATATCCTGAAGCCTTTGAGCGTGAAGAGGAGCAGCGAGAGCTATTTAAGCCGCTCACTCCAGGTAAGGATCATTAGGAACTGGAGTCTCTGATCATAACGGCAAATATGACCCATAACCCCATTTAATAATGGGAGGGGGAGATTTATCAACGTTCAAGATTTATTTTTTTTCACGATTTGAGTTTTTAAGAGCTCAAAATTAACAATTTGAGTTATGGGTCAACACTCTAATGTCTGGTATTTATTAAGGGAAAAAGAGCCTGAAAACTGGAATTTAAATCTTCACCATCTAAAACCTTGCGAGTTTCTAAACTAACTAAACCAAGACTAAAACTAAAAAGTCTCCCAAAGGGTCTTTCCATTTGCCCAATCATTTAATCTGTACAGTCTCTAATGGTGTTTGGTACAAACTAGTAGCTAAACCATTATTTGTCCCCCCCAGATTACTGTTTGACACAAACCGAAGATGAAGATGATGAACGGGAGCCACTGGTGAGTTTGTTGTAAATAGGTTGCCATTAGCCATTTCTTGTAGTAAACTGTTCCAAACTAGTTGTTTACAGGGCAGGGTAATTGCCTTTTTTAAGGTCAGAGACCGGCAAGATACGGGATAGGGTACATTATCTGTTAGTCATTATACTAAGCCTTAGAGCTACGTATAGGGAGTCTCAGTGGCGCTACTTACTGCCAACTAATACACTCGTTATCACAGCCTTAGGGAACTTGAATTCTTAACTTGCTACTCATGAAATGAGCTTTGTGTTACAAATCCACTGTCAACTGAGATTTTACTACTCTCACGGTTATAAAATAGCGCACTTCTTGCATTGAGTTTTGTATTATTTTTACCCCAGGTTCTTAACGTTCTCTTTTGTACTTCCCCTACTACTATAGGGCTGTAGCAGCGACATCCCACCTATTGGCTCCCAGGACAGCGATGAAGTCGGACCCTATGACAGTCTGATTAAGTGGTTTAAAATAGAGGTGGAGGATGCGCTAAATAGAATATTTGATGCAGGTAAGGTTTGTAAAGGGTCAAACTCCGCAAAATCAATGCTACTGGCCAAACCGAATCCTTAAATCATGTGATGTTTTGTCACATAAACACAAAAGTTTAAATTTTTTAGTGCAGTTCTCTTTAACCCTCCCTTATTTGCAGTCAGTTCGGGATTTAGCCAAATCTTTTACAAAGGATTTGGGGGGGATAAGTCAAACTCTAAAATAGTGGATTCGGTGCATCCCTAATTAGAAGCGAGCAGGGGGTGTGGTTTTGTGGAAAAAGGGGCTTGGCTTGGTCAGGAATGGCTGCTTGAATATTACCACTAATAACGGGCCAGGCTCTACCTTTAGCGGCAATAGCCTCCTACATTTTTCTTCTATTTTCTTTAAACAATAAGACAGGTTTCCATTTGCCCAATCAGTATGTCTGTACAGTAATGGTGTTTGATACAAACTAGTAGCTAAACCATTATTTGTTTCCCCCCCAGATCCTCCTACGATGCAAATGGAAATTGAAGATATTGAATTGGAGCCACTGGTAAGTTCCTTGTTTGGGAGGGATAGTAAAATCAGTAACTTGGCTTTTCCTATGTGACAATGCTACATGACAGGGTACATTATCTGTCAGTCATTATACGAAGTTTCACTGTAAACTATGGTTTTATTATTCCCCTGGTTCTAAAATATTGCATTGATTTTTATTTTATTTTTACTCCAGGTTCTTAACATTCTCTTTTGTACTTCCCCTACTACTATAGGGCTGTAGCAGCGACATCCCACCTATTGGCTCCCAGGACAGCGATGAAGTTGGACCCTATGACAGTCTGATAAAGTGGTTTAAAATAGAGGTGGAGGATGCTTTAAATAGAATATTTGCTCCAGGTAAGGTTTGTAAGGGGTAGGACCTTCTGCTCCAAAATAGCAAATATGACCCTTACCCCATTTATACAAATATAAATCGTACCGCAAATTCGAGTTTTTTAAAAGCCCAACTGAGAAAAGATCAAACTTGACCATTGACTGTAAGGAACCCCCTACCCAATCATTTTATCAGTACGGTTCCTATTGGCTTCCTATTAGCTACAAATTGATTAAGTTCAGTAGTTTAACCATTACTTTTCTTTCCCCCAGCTGTCAGAACACATTGCTGGATGGAAGATGAAGATTCTACCTCACAGGTGAGGCCACAGGGCCCAGGGCCAGAATTTGAAAAAGACTTTTGTATCTGTGGATTTGTTCATTTCTAATCATTTTATATTATACAGCATTGTGTTAAATGAATGTAATTCCTGCACCCGTTCCCAGTTTGGCTTTAAAGGTTCCTAAGATTCCCCTTTTTCTGCTTCTCATTGCTACAGGATTCTGGTAGCAGCTTTGCTTCTACCGCTGATAGTTCCTTGGTACAGGAGGTACCTGTACCCTTTATATTGGATGACAGTGATAGAGAATCGATTGACCAAGAGGAGGTACCTGTACCCTTTATATTGGATGACAGTGATAGAGAATCGATCGACCAAGAGGAGGTACCTGTACCCTTTATATTGGATGACAGTGATAAAGAATCGATCGACCAAGAGGAGGTACTTAGGCCGATCCCTCCAGGTAATGTTTGCCAATCAGTATGTCTGTACAGTAATGGTGTTTGGTACAAACTAGTAGCTAAACCATTATTTGTTTCCCCCCCCAGATCCTTCTACGATGCAACTGGAAATTGAAGATCTTGATCTGGAGAACCAGTAAGTTCCTTGTTTGGGAGGGATAATAAAATCCGTGACTTTTTTCCCATGATATTTCATAGGCCGTAGGGCTCATTCATAGATGCTAAATAGCTTCCCATTGGCCATTAATTGTAGTACACTGCCAAGACTTGTTGTTTACTGGTTGCTATTGACAACTGTACTTGAGTAAATTAACAGCTATGTAACAAAAAGATATGTGATTTTAAGGATTTGGATCAGCCAAAATTTGGCCGAATCCCGAACCGAATCCTGGATTTGGTGCATCCCTAGTTTTTCCACTAAATAAAATGTATGTGCAGTTACCATATCTGAGTATACAGCCTATAGAATAAACCCACTCATAAACAATTTACCCTTTGAGGCCCTTGCGGCAGTCAGAATTCCCCAGTACCGAAACCCTTAGTGTAAAGGATAATTAATACAAAATAAATATTGACGCAGGATATAAAGTCACTTGGGTTGGGAGGGTCTGTAACCGTATATTATTTGTAGCTAAATGGCCCCTATTGCTTTTTAAGGTTTCATTTGTGTGATTTTATTTGTTTTTTTTTTTTGCAGATATTAGACTGGGAGGCATTCGAGAAGAAACCCAAGCTCTGGACTGAGAATGGACTGAGCCAGGAGATCCAGAAACGCTCTGTTATGAATTTCTGTGAAATATAAAAAGCAGAACCCTCAACTGTGGGGGGGCCCAGGGGAGAGACTGACCAATGAGGAGCCAGAAAGTATATTTATATCCCCTGGGGCCCTGCCCGTGCCATATACAAGCATGGGGGGGTGGTGGAGGGATTTTCTGGTAGCGACTCAGGTCACATGTGGGGTATTTTGATCCCCATCTCTTATCTGTGGAAATGTCTCTGTGGAAATAAGAGATGCTTATTGTTAAACCAAATAAAAATGGACGCCTTATGATTAATATGATTATTACTTGCCCTTTGCGCCATGTGCTCCCTATCCTTGTGTCACAAACACACGCTTGGTTTCTTACAGACAATGCAAAAACTATATTTCTCCCATTCAGCGGGGGAGGGATTATAAAGGGCACACTCTCACATGTGCTGCCCCACAGCTCGCTCTCCCAGGGGTGTATTTAGGTGCCACCCTAGGCCTAAACGCGCCCTCAGGTTGTGGGAGTGATGCCACTTCCTGCCGATACTCACTGAGACCCCTCTGCCCCCCCAGCATTGCCCCAGATTTCAATAGGATTGATCTGGCGGGGGCTGGGGCAGTGTCTTATTATATGGCAGGGTTCCCTTTAGAATCTCACAATTATAATTTGTACAAAAAACAAATAGTTTTGCTTGGGTTCATACTGTATTTCCCATATGTCCTGCAATCACTAGCATTGGCTGCATAACTGGATTTATTTTGTGCCACTAGCCCACCACCCGCCTGCTTGGCTAATGATTAAATCCATGTTAGCTATTCCTTTCTCAGGAGACATTATACGGTACAGAGGTTTCTTTATCCTATTAAAATTACTGAAACAATTCCAATTACTGGAAGGGGTAATAATACTCTAGGCCCATACAGCGCAGCTGCAGTTGTGCAACTTTACACACAATGGTGGCATGGAAAATGCCATTCTATAGGTACTTGGGGCTAAAGCTGCAATCTCTACACTGGGCAGCGCTATTTCCATCCTGCCTCCTCTTGCACATCTGGTGATTCTGGGGGGCCCATGGGTCCCACTGTGGGCTGTGTCAGCACTTGCACCTAATGAATGGATGGCATTCTGACAAGCAGAACTGACAACATCTGAACTCAATTGCCTCAAAGAGTGCATGTAACTGCCAGGGTCGGACTGGGAAAAAACCCGGTGGGCCCTGCCGGTCCAGACCCGATCCCCGTGGCACTACCCCACCCAAAGATCTCCCTCATTGTGCATAAGGTAAAACTAAAGCAGGCATGTTTGGGGGAGGGAGTTAGGCAGGTCCCCAGAGGGAGTGTGGGGGCCAGGGTGGGGCCCCTGGGAGGCCTGGGTCCTGCACCCCCCAATCCAATCCAGGTAACTGCACTTTTGCCTCAATAGCACTTTAGCTGCATCATGTGCCCCCCTCAAGGCCACAACACTGGAATTATGAAGAAAACACTGCATTGTGGGTAAGCAACATGGCAACTTGAAATTACTACATCTACTACAGTTAAGATAAAGAAAAAAAGAAGAGAAACTAAACCCTGTGCACCCTGGATCAGACTCCAAACAATAACTCAGGAGTCCCAGCACATTGTTACCGAGAGAAAATGGCCCCTGATCCCATTAAATTAGCCCCCAACACAGGAGGCACCCTGGACTGAGTACAGGATCAGGTCACCAGTCACATATTTTCTCCCCTGCACTAGAGGGCGCTGTACGTGCCGTATCTGTACCTCTATGGGCTGCTAATGCCCTGGCACACAGATCCACACTGTCTCACAACTTCACCTCAATAATAGATCCCAAGTGATTAACACAGAAGTGGCATATAGATTTATGTTTTGCTGAAGGGGGCAATACCAGAATCTCCAATTAAATTCAACACTATGGGGATCACGGGTTACTCCTGAGGGGACTGGGGCTAAGACAGTGGGTCAGTGGCACCCTGATTGGTTCTGGGGCAAGAACAAGGGACCAGGGCTTACTCCTGAGGGGACTGGGTCAAGAACCAGATATCAGGGGGCAGTCTTGAGAGGCCTAGGGCAAGGACAATGGGAATTGAACCCTTATAAATCCGAATGGGCTGGGCCACCCCTTATGGGTCCTGAGGCAAGAACTAGGAGAAGGGGGTGATGGGTAACCCTATTTGGTTGTGGGGCAAGGCATCATGTGACAGTGCTGTGAGAGCTGATGTGAGTAGAGGGATAAGGGGATACTGCTGAAGGGCCAAGGTAAGGGGGTGAGTATGCCCTACTGGCGGTGCCCCACAGCGCCCCTTTCCCACAGGGGCCAGTAATACACGGTTCAGCCCCAGTTTGCCTGTAGCACCCAGTGCGCATGTGCGCACACAGCGACGTCGGCTCTACGCGCACCGGAAGTGGCCGTGCGTCGGCTTTCCCTCCCCCTCACTCTCTTTCTCTGGCGTGGCGGACATGCTGCAGCTGCACTAACCGGGCCCGCCATTACCCGCCGCAATGCCGGCCTACTTCCAGCGCCCAGAGAACGCCCTCAAGCGGGCTAACGGTGAGTAGGCAGCCGGGGTCTCTCTGGGCTCCGGGTGTTTCTGGTCCGGCTCCCCTGGGTACGGCGTGGGGGCGCTATGGCTGTCACTGCGGGGCCGGGCATATGGGGAGGCCGCAGGGCCTTGTTCCGAACGTACCGCCGGCTATGCACTTATTCCCCCGGCCTGCCCCTGTGTGTGCGGCCTTCTCTTTCCCACAAGGCCTAGCGTAATGCCGGGGCCTCATTGGCCTGGTACAACCCTGTGACTCCGCAACCCCAGGCCCGGTGTGAGTTGGTCTCTCAGTCCCGGGGATGTGCGAGCAACCTTTTATGTGACTACTTACCTCCTGGCTCAGTGGCCCTGACCCGGTGCTGCTCTGTTTGGGCTTCCTAAACCCACAATGTGTGTCTGTATGTGCCCCCCCACCCCAGGGCCTGTGCCAGCTGGTCTGTATGTGCCCCCCAACCCCAGGGCCTGTGCCAGCTGGTCTGTATGTGCCCCCCAACCCCAGGGCCTGTGCCAGCTGGTCTGTATGTGCCCCCCCACCCCAGGGCCTGTGCCAGCTGGTCTGTATGTGCCCCCCAACCCCAGGGCCTGTGCCAGCTGGTCTGTATGTGCCCCCCAACCCCAGGGCCTGTGCCAGCTGGTCTGTATGTGCCCCCCACCCCAGGGCCTGTGCCAGCTGGTCTGTATGTGCCCCCCAACCCCAGGGCCTGTGCCAGCTGGTCTGTATGTGCCCCCCACCCCAGGGCCTGTGCCAGCTGGTCTGTATGTGCCCCCCAACCCCAGGGCCTGTGCCAGCTGGTCTGTATGTGCCCCCAACCCCAGGGCCTGTGCCAGCTGGTCTGTATGTGCCCCCCAACCCCATGGCCTGTGCCAGCTGGTCTGTATGTGCCCCCCAACCCCATGGCCTGTGCCAGCTGGTCTGTATGTGCCCCCCAACCCCATGGCCTGTGCCAGCTGGTCTGTATGTGCCCCCAACCCCACGGCCTGTGCCAGCTTATCTGTATGTGCCCCCAACCCCAGGGCCTGTGCCAGCTTATCTGTATGTGCCCCCCAACCCCATGGCCTGTGCCAGCTGCTCTGTATGTGCCCCCCAACCCCATGGCCTGTGCCAGCTGGTCTGTATGTGCCCCCAAACCCCAGGGCCTGTGCCAGCTTATCTGTATGTGCCCCCCAACCCCATGGCCTGTGCCAGCTGCTCTGTATGTGCCCCCCAACCCCATGGCCTGTGCCAGCTGGTCTGTATGTGCCCCCCAACCCCACGGCCTGTGCCAGCTGGTCTGTATGTGCCCCCCAACCCCACGGCCTGTGCCAGCTGGTCTGTATGTGCCCCCAACCCCATGGCCTGTGCCAGCTGGTCTGTATGTGCCCCCCAACCCCATGGCCTGTGCCAGCTGGTCTGTATGTGCCCCCCAACCCCATGGCCTGTGCCAGCTGGTCTGTATGTGCCCCCCAACCCCATGGCCTGTGCCAGCTGGTCTGTATGTGCCCCCCAACCCCATGGCCTGTGCCAGCTGGTCTGTATGTGCCCCCCAACCCCATGGCCTGTGCCAGCTGGTCTGTATGTGCCCCCCAACCCCAGGGCCTGTGCCAGCTGGTCTGTATGTGCCCCCCAACCCCATGGCCTGTGCCAGTTGGTCTGTATGTGCCCCCCAACCCCATGGCCTGTGCCAGTTGGTCTGTATGTGCCCCCCAACCCCATGGCCTGTGCCAGTTGGTCTGTATGTGCCCCCCAACCCCAGGGCCTGTGCCAGCTGGTCTGTATGTGCCCCCCAACCCCATGGCCTGTGCCAGCTGGTATGTATGTGCCCCCCAACCCCACGGCCTGTGCCAGCTGGTCTGTATGTGCCCCCCAACCCCACGGCCTGTGCCAGCTGGTCTGTATGTGCCCCCAACCCCATGGCCTGTGCCAGCTGGTCTGTATGTGCCCCCCAACCCCATGGCCTGTGCCAGCTGGTCTGTATGTGCCCCCCAACCCCATGGCCTGTGCCAGCTGGTCTGTATGTGCCCCCCAACCCCATGGCCTGTGCCAGCTGGTCTGTATGTGCCCCCAACCCCATGGCCTGTGCCAGCTGGTCTGTATGTGCCCCCCAACCCCATGGCCTGTGCCAGCTGGTCTGTATGTGCCCCCCAACCCCATGGCCTGTGCCAGTTGGTCTGTATGTGCCCCCCAACCCCATGGCCTGTGCCAGTTGGTCTGTATGTGCCCCCCAACCCCATGGCCTGTGCCAGTTGGTCTGTATGTGCCCCCCAACCCCAGGGCCTGTGCCAGCTGGTCTGTATGTGCCCCCCAACCCCAGGGCCTGTGCCAGCTGGTATGTATGTGCCCCCCAACCCCACGGCCTGTGCCAGCTGGTCTGTATGTGCCCCCCAACCCCACGGCCTGTGCCAGCTGGTCTGTATGTGCCCCCCAACCCCATGGCCTGTGCCAGCTGGTCTGTATGTGCCCCCCAACCCCATGGCCTGTGCCAGCTGGTCTGTATGTGCCCCCCAACCCCATGGCCTGTGCCAGCTGGTCTGTATGTGCCCCCCAACCCCATGGCCTGTGCCAGCTGGTCTGTATGTGCCCCCAACCCCATGGCCTGTGCCAGCTGGTCTGTATGTGCCCCCCAACCCCATGGCCTGTGCCAGCTGGGCTGTATGTGCCCCCCAACCCCATGGCCTGTGCCAGCTGGTCTGTATGTGCCCCCCAACCCCATGGCCTGTGCCAGCTGGTCTGTATGTGCCCCCCAACCCCATGGCCTGTGCCAGCTGGTCTGTATGTGCCCCCCAACCCCATGGCCTGTGCCAGCTGGTCTGTATGTGCCCCCAACCCCATGGCCTGTGCCAGTTGGTCTGTATGTGCCCCCCAACCCCAGGGCCTGTGCCAGCTGGTCTGTATGTGCCCCCCAACCCCATGGCCTGTGCCAGCTGGTATGTATGTGCAACCAACCCCACGGCCTGTGCCAGCTGGTCTGTATGTGCCCCCCAACCCCACGGCCTGTGCCAGCTGGTCTGTATGTGCCCCCCAACCCCATGGCCTGTGCCAGCTGGTCTGTATGTGCCCCCCAACCCCATGGCCTGTGCCAACTGGTCTGTATGTGCCCCCCAACCCCATGGCCTGTGCCAGCTGGTCTGTATGTGCCCCCAACCCCACGGCCTGTGCCAGCTGGTATGTATGTGCCACCAACCCCACGGCCTGTGCCAGCTGGTATGTGCCCCCCAACCCCATGGCCTGTGCCAGCTGGTCTGTATGTGCCCAACCCCATGGCCTGTGCCAGCTGGTATGTATGTGCCACCAACCCCACGGCCTGTGCCAGCTGGTCTGTATGTGCCCCCCAACCCCATGGCCTGTGCCAGCTGGTCTGTATGTGCCCCCCAACCCCAGGGCCTGTGCCAGCTGCTCTGTATGTGCCCCCAACCCCATGGCCTGTGCCAGCTGGTCTGTATGTGCCCCCCAACCCCATGGCCTGTGCCAGCTGCTCTGTATGTGCCCCCAACCCCAGGGCCTGTGCCAGCTGGTCTGTATGTGCCCCCAACCCCAGGGCCTGTGCCAGCTGGTCTGTATGTGCCCCCAACCCCATGGCCTGTGCCAGCTGGTCTGTATGTGCCCCCAACCCCATGGCCTGTGCCAGCTGGTCTGTATGTGCCCCCCAACCCCATGGCCTGTGCCAGCTGGTCTGTATGTGCCCCCAACCCCAGGGCCTGTGCCAGCTGCTCTGTATGTGCCCCCAACCCCATGGCCTGTGCCAGCTGTTCTGTGTCTCTTACCAACCGCTGAACTGACCTGTGCTGCTTTCTGTGTCGTTCCCAACAATAAGGCCAGTGCCAGCAGATCTCTCCGTGCCCACGGGCCAATGTAGCGCCTTTTCCTGTGTCACCGTGGAATCATCATTATTATTAAACTCCTATTTATAAAGTGATTTCTTGATTACCCCATACCTGTACCATATTGACTGGTATCATAAGGCCTTAGAAACTTAGCTCAGTAATACTCTCAGTACTGGCACAGTGGGACATTGGGAGATGCCTGGACCTTGGAACTTCTCTCTGCCAGACGTGGAGACTGAGCCAACACATTGGCAGCTAGTTGTGCCCATAGGAAGGGGGAGTATATTTTTACAAAGGGGATTTATCTTCTCTAGTTTAGTTTTAAACTATTTATAAATGATTAAAGGACAAGTCAACCCAAAAAATATTTTGTGCCTAATAACCGAAAACCTCATTCCAAGCAACTTTTCAATAAACATACATTACAAAGTTATTTGTATATATATATAATTGCTATTAGAAGCAGTGTTTGCCTGTCCTTTTCTATTCCCTGCTATTGGAAAGTTGCTTGGCATTGTTTTCTTTTATTAGGTAAATATTTCTGGTGTTGACATGGCCTTTAACCCCTGGTGGATTTGGTCTTCCTCCCAGTGCCCTAAGTTATAATTAGAAGCTCTTATTAGGGTAGATAGCATGCTGTACTGTATGGGGCCAGTAATGCTTTTCTGGAACAATCTGAGCAGCAACTTGTAAACAGATCTGCCTTGGGTTATGTTTGCTGCTAGTTGTGACTGCGTACAGACTCCCAGGTATGGAGTCATGAGTCGGGCAGTAACTGAGCCAGGCTGGGACTCCATGGTTTGGGCCGATTGGCCTTCCGGCTTAGTATGGATACAGTGTGGTTGGGCGCATTCTGATGGGGCATTAGTTGGGTTTGAAACGTGCAGAGTTACCCCTGACTTAAGGTATGGAGATCCGACTTACAGAAAGACCCCATATCTGTAAAACGACAGGTCTCCAGCATTCTGCATAACAGGTCCCACACCTGTACTGATTTGTTGGTTGCTGTTGGAAGTTGCAGTCAGTCTGTGGGTGACTTTCCACCCAATCAAACACATCTGCCTGGCCGCCGGGGGGGGGGCTTAGTATTAAGAGAGGTCCCAGGCAAATTTTCTAATTGTTCTTATAAATAATGTTATTTGTATTGGTACTTCATTCAGTACTGCAACATTACCCCCCCCCCCCCCCCCCCCCCCCCCCCCCCGTGCTTCTGCTTTGTCCGTCACCCCCCATTCACTGGCCCCTATACATATATATTGCTGACTGTGTAGCAGTCACCAGGCCGCTGGTTGGGTTTTTCCTGAGCTCAGCTTCATATTGTACTTCCCCCATCATAGGCCATTGGCCCCAGCTGTGCTCTCTAGCAATGCAGCTGCAATCTTTAAAGGACAAGTCAACACAAAATATACATTTTTGCTTAATAAAAGAAAACATAATTCTAAGCAACTTTGCAATATACATTTATTAAAATTTGCCAATGTTTTTTTTTTTTTTTTTAACTTTAACACAAGGCAGCAGCCTGACAGACCTATGTTGCTGGAGGAGAACAACCTTTGCAACATTGTTTAAAAAGTAACCGCCAGAAGGTCAGCAAATGCTTTCAATAGCAATTGCTATCGAACCCCCATTATCCAGAAAGTTTCGAATTACAGAAAGGCCATCTCCCATAGATTCCATTGTAATCAAATAATTCACATTTTTAAAAATGGTTTGCTTTTCTCTGTAATAATAAAACAGTACCTGTACTTGATCCCAACTAAGGTATAATTACCCCTTATTGGGGGCAGAACAGCCCTATTGGGTTTATTTCATGGTTAAATGATTCCCTTTTCTCTGTAATAATAAAACAGTACCTGTACTTGATCCCAACTAAGATATAATTACCCCTTATTGGGGCAGAACAGCCCTATTGGGTTTATTTAATGGTTAAATGATTCCCTTTTCTCTGTAATAATAAAACAGTACCTGTACTTGATCCCAACTAAGATATAATTACCCCTTATTGGGGACAGAACAGTCCTATTGGGTTTATTTAATGGTTAAATGATTCCCTTTTCTCTGTAATAATAAAACAGTACCTGTACTTGATCCCAACTAAGATATAATTACCCCTTATTGGGGCAGACCAGCCCTATTGGGTTTATTTAATGGTTAAATGATTCCCTTTTCTCTGTAATAATAAAACAGTACCTGTACTTGATCCCAACTAAGATATAATTACCCCTTATTGGGGGCAGAACAGCCCTATTGGGTTTATTTAATGGTTAAATGATTCCCTTTTCTCTGTAATAATAAAACAGTACCTGTACTTGATCCCAACTAAGATATAATTACCCCTTATTGGGGGCAGAACAGCCCTATTGGGTTTATTTCATGGTTAAATGATTCCCTTTTCTCTGTAATAATAAAACAGTACCTGTACTTGATCCCAACTAAGATATAATTACCCCTTATTGGGGCAGAACAGCCCTATTGGGTTTATTTAATGGTTAAATGATTCCCTTTTCTCTGTAATAATAAAACAGTACCTGTACTTGATCCCAACTAAGATATAATTACCCCTTATTGGGGCAGAACAGCCCTATTGGGTTTATTTCATGGTTAAATGATTCCCTTTTCTCTGTAATAATAAAACAGTACCTGTACTTGATCCCAACTAATAAGAAATTTTCAACATTTTGAATAAATTCACATTGGAAAGTTGCCTGGAATTATGTTTTCTTTTATTAGGCAAAAAATTGTTTTAGGGTTGATATGTCCATTAACAAATGAATGACATTTTAAAGGGGAAACAGGTTTTTGTTTCCACGTTAGCAGCTTTGGCAAAGTATATTTGGTTGCATTATGCAGCCGGCTACACCCCAGAGGGGAAATTACGGTATCTGCAGTAATGTATGTACCCTTTGGCTTTCAGCAGAATATTTGTTTGCCCTCTATAGTTTTCATTCCCTCCCCATAGATACAGAGGGTACCTTACCAAGTGTTTGGACCTAAAGGTCCCCATACACGGGCCGATAGTAGCTGCCGATATGGGTCCCTTAAGGTGGCCATACACGAGGCGATTTCGCTCGTTGTGCGATGAACGATTATATCGACAAACGATCGTATGGCGATCGAGTTCCCATACGATATGCCATCCACGGGCAACGATAATTCGGGAAAGATTTTGTCGCATCATTATCGTAAAATACCTACGATCGTACATCTACGTACGATCGATGTCGTTGACTTCCGCTGCTGGCAATCGTGACATGCGCAGAGAACAATCGTTGAAAGACAAATGTCTGACACTCACACCAACTGGCAGATTTTATCGTTTAACGACCAAAATTTTTAAACCTGGCCGATCGATTTTGGGGACGATAATGTCGGCTCGTTTAGTGGGCCGACGATCGTTCGTACACCACCAACTATACGATAACTTAACGATAGCATCGGATCGTTCGGGAATCGGTCGTTTGTAAGTAAAAAATCGGTCCGTGTATGGCCACCTTTAGACTGATTCGACTGCTTTACACTGGCCCCAAAGGAAAACAATGTGTGTAAACTTTTAAATGTGTTTTTATTTATTTTTTTGTAATTTGTCTTGTGTCCCCCTACCCCACAGAGTTCCTTGAGGTTGGTAAGAAGCAACCAGCCCTTGACGTTTTATACGACGTGATAAAGAGCAAAAAGCACCGAACATGGCAGAAAATTCACGAGCCGATTATGCTCAAGTACCTGGAGCTCTGCGTGGATCTGCGCAAGAGTCACCTGGCCAAGGAGGGCCTGTACCAGTACAAGAACATCTGCCAGCAGGTATGGGGTACCAACCGTACAGAGGGGCCCCGGGGCATTTGGAACCGCACACTGTCAGCCTCTCAGTGAGCAACACTCCTTTCTGCCCTGTAGGTTAACATCAAGTCATTAGAAGATGTCGTTCGCGCTTACCTTAAGCTGGCCGAGGAGAGGACGGAAGCGGCGAAAGAGTCTTCTCAGCAGATGGTGTTGGACATTGAAGATCTTGATAATATTCAGACTCCTGAAAGGTAAATGAGAGTTTTCATATCAGTTTGGGGAGCACAGGAAAACTGCTGTAAAGAGCTCCTCCCACTTGGAGGCAGGACACACCCACCTATGTAAGGTCAGCTTTCCAGATGGTAAAACAAAGAGGTGTTATTATTGGGGATCCCATACCCATTATAAAAGCATTTAAAAGGGGTTCTGTGCAGTCTCAGTGTAAGCAATAGGTAGTCATTTGGATCTTTGTTCCTTAGTGTTCTGCTGAGCGCTGTTAGCGGTGAGGACACTCAGGACCGTACGGATCGGCTGCTTCTGACTCCTTGGGTGAAGTTCCTTTGGGAGTCATACAGACAGTGCTTGGACCTGCTCAGGAACAACTCCAAAGTAGAGCGTCTTTACCATGACATTGCTCAGCAAGGTAATTGGTTTGTCAGTTATATTTTGATTAAAACAAAAATACTGCCTCACATTGTTCTGTACCTGCCTCATTGTGAGTCCCTCCCACCCTTCAGAACGTGCTGCCATATAGATATAATGCTTTTCTCCGCAGCCTTCAAGTTCTGTCTGCTCTACACCCGAAAAGCCGAGTTCCGCAAGCTGTGCGACAATCTCCGGATGCATCTGAGCCAGATCCAGCGCCACCATAACCAGAGCACTGCCATTAACCTGAACAACCCCGAGAGCCAGTCCATGCACTTGGAAACCAGGCTGGTTCAGCTGGACAGTGCCATCAGTATGGAGCTCTGGCAGGTACGTACAGCTGGGATTAACTATAAGAATGCTGAGCTCTCATTGGTGCAGTTAATTCTCATTTAAATTCCCCCAGAGAAATCCATAATCAAACTTTTAAGGCCTCATTTGTTGTGTATCTGCCCAAGGTTAAATACAGGGCCAGCTCTTCTCCAGGCTCTTTCCTTTTTATATTAATTATAGTTACCCGACATAGGTTCTTACCAGTCTACTTAATTCTCCTTAAAAGAGTCACTGATGGCATTCTTCTATACTTTGTTGCTAGTATCTGTGACCCTAGCAACCTGATCAGTTTAATGCCATTTGAGAACCTAGCAATCAAAATGGAATCGGGTGAAAATATGATGCAACGAATCCACTATCCAGGCTGGCCGAACCCCAATCCTTTGTGAAAGATTTGGTTGAATACTGAACTGAATGGGAATCCTTCAGAAGGAAGGGTTAAAGACAACTGTGATATTTTCAATTTCCGAGTTTGTGACAGAAGCTAGAAGCATGAATTTGGCCGAACCGTATCCTGAATTCGGTGCAACCCTAATGATTATTTGTAGCTGCCTTCAACGTGTTACATATTTTTACTTTGAATTGGATTCAATTTTATAGGATGTGGAAGACAGTCATTTTTTAAACCACTTTTTAATTTATTTCCTTTGCCCTTTGCTCTTCTTTCTAAATAAACATTCATCTACTGAACCAACAACTTGTCTCATTGACCCTTTACAGGAAGCCTTCAAAGCTGTTGAGGATATACACGGGCTTTTCGCCTTATCTAAGAAGCCTCCAAAACCCCAGCTGATGGCAAATTATTACAATAAAGTCTCCACGGTGTTCTGGAAGTCCGGAAACACACTGTTCCACGCCTCCACCCTGCACCGACTGTATCACCTCTCCCGGGAAATGAGAAAGAATCTGACCCAAGAGGAAATGCAGAGGTGGGTAACTGTGCTCCAAGCGCAGTTCAGTTAAATCACTGAATTAACAAATTAAATGAGCAACTTTTGGCACTCAGTCAATTATTTCTTTTTTCTTTCTGGCTTTTCTTTAAACTGTCCTGCCTTACTCTGTGCCGCCCTTTTTGGCGGCAGATGGTGCTCTGTGATTAGCCCTCTGCATGAATTTGCAACTTTTCCCTCCATTCATGCTTTGTGCTGCCCATTGATATACACAGACTCTTGCTATCATACTTCATGAAATATTTCCCAAGACATTAAAAACTATAGCCATAATGTCAATTGAGGGGGTTTATAGTTAAAGGGTAACTGCACCCAACCACTTTTCAATAATAAGATATAATTCTCATGTTTCTATTATACTAATATACACTGGTTGAAAGTTATTTGTAATAATGGAATTGCCGGTAAAATGTATTGAAATGTTTATATTCTCGGCACTGCCGGGCTGGTTGTGACCAAGAAGTGAAGTGACATTGGTTTAAGCCCCTAGCTTGTCCCTCTCGCAGGGAAGTGGCTGTAAGGTTGGGTCTGTGTAACACCAGGAGCATTTTTGGGCCCCAGGCTACTCTGAGGCAGCCCTCCTGATACATATATATAGATATATAGATAGAGAGAGATATAGATAGAGAGAGATATAGATAGAGAGAGATATAGATAGAGAGAGATATAGATAGAGAGAGATATAGATAGAGAGAGATATAGATAGAGAGAGATTGATACAGAGACAGTTTGCAATTGGTCATCATTTTTTTTTATTTTTTATGGTGTATCCGTTATTTAGCTTTTTGTTCAGCAGATCTCCATTTGGTATTTTAGCAGCTGTCTGGTTGCTAGGGTCTTTTTTTATCCTAGCAGCCAGGCGGGGGTTTAAACAAGGGATGGCAATATGAATAGTAGAGGACCTGCACTGAAAGAGAAGTAATAAAAAGTAACAATAACAATAAAAATGTAGCCATAAAGAGCAATACTTTTTGGCTGCCGGGGTCACTGACAGCTGGAAAGAGGCAGAAGAGAAAGGCAAATCATTCGAAAACTATAAAAAATAATGAAAACAAAGTTGCTGGGAATAGGGCATTCTATAACATACTGAAAGATAACGTAAAGGTGAACCACCCCTTTAAGTGAATGGGTAGGCAGGGAAGAGCCATTTCCCTTTGTGCCCGGCAGGGCAGCTTTCCATACGGCACTTTTCAATGTCTCTCTGCCATTTGCGGTGGAAGTAGAGATACTTGTTATGTGCAACATGAAAAGAGAAGGAAAATTAGCAGCTTGACTTATTAGTGGTCATCGCTGTCAGTCACCTTCAGACACCATTATGAGTTGCCCATATAGTCGGGTATTCATTTGGCCAAGGTGCCCAGTTTCATACATTGTGAGCAAAAGTCCCTACGATAATGGTTTGAGGCCAAAGGACACAGGTTGTTTCTCAGGGTGCTGCAGAGTTATATTTATTATAATAATAATAATAATAATAAAAATATATATATTTTTTAACCCTATAGGATGTCTACGAGGGTCCTGCTGGCTACTCTTTCCATCCCCATAACCCCCGAGCGCACCGATATCGCTCGTCTCCTGGATATGGACGGTATCATTCTAGAGAAACAGCGGCGCTTGGCTACTTTGCTAGGACTGCAAGCTCCTCCCACTCGCGTCGGACTGATTAACGATATGGTAAGTTCTACTCCCATTGCCACAGGGCAGCTATGGAACACTAAAGCCAAAGTGATGAACTTTATTTTACTAATGTTCACTTGCCTCTTTTCAGGTGCGGTTTAATATGCTGCAGTACGTGGTTCCCGAGGTGAAGGAGTTGTACAACTGGTTGGAAATGGATTTCCACCCACTCAAACTCTGCACCCGCGTCACCAAGGTGGGGAGGACTTTTTCCAAAATATCAGCCTGCTCGTTACTAATTTAAAGATTAGGGCTACGTAACCTTTCTGTTTAGTGTAATTGCTTTAGAACTAAAAGGCGAGTAAGGGAAAATGCCCTCTGACAGCCACTGCTTGTGGCACTCAGCCCCTTCCACTAATCAGTTGGGTCTGTTTCAAGGGCATTTGCTGGGCTGTGTTGCAACAGTTCAGAGAACACAAGCGCCCCTTGTGGTGGACAGTCCATATGTTTGGAACCATATTTTTAAGAGCACTTGTTTCATAGACAGCCCCCACACAGAAACCCTTTGTGTAAACAGGTACAGGTATGGAACCTGTTATCCAGAATGCTCGGGACCTGGTGTTTTCTGGGTAAGGGATCTTTCCGAAATTTGGATCTCTATAACTTGTCTGCTAAAAATCATTTAACCATGAAATAAACCCAATAGGAGTGTTCTGCCCCCAATAAGGGGTAATTATATCTTAGTTGGGATCAAGTACAGGTACTGTTTTATTATTACTGAGAAAAGGGAATCATTTAACCATTAAATAAACCCAATAGGGCTGTTCTGCCCCAATAAGGGGTAATTATATCTTAGTTGGGATCAAGTACAGGTACTGTTTTATTATTACAGAGAAAAGGGAATCATTTAACCATTAAATAAACCCAATAGGGCTGTTCTGCCCCAATAAGGGGTAATTATATCATAGTTGGGATCAAGAACATGCCTTCCGAGCAAATCCGGAACCAGCTGACTGCAATGTCTTGCAATGTCTTTCCAAGGCTGTAGGCGCCATTAAACATGCTCACGTGCTGGTGAGTGTTTGCAGCTGGGATGTGTATTATATCCAAACCCTAGGGATCTGCATTGGTTTTGTTGTATAATATGAGCTGCACATTTCATTGACACACTCCCAGTATTGTGATGAGCCGTGTTATTTCTAATGTGCTAAATCAATAGGAGGCTAATTAGCAGTGTAATGGAATTGTTACCACTGCCAGTCCCCTTCTCACAGCCGACTATTACTAGCCGGACAGGTCTATTTGTAGTCTGGTTACCTCCTCAATGAGAGCTGCCCTACTGTTTGCCCCTAGCAGCGCTTCTGTGAAAATTCTCCATAGTGCCGTGCAGAGAAAAGGGAATCCTTTAACCATTAAATAAACCCAATAGGGCTGTTCTGCCCCCAATAATTATATCTTAGTTGGGATCAAGTACAGGTACTGTTTTATTATTACAGAGAAAAGGGAATCATTTAACCATGAAATAAACCCAATAGGGCTGTTCTGCCCCCAATAAGGGGTAATTATATCTTAGTTGGGATCAAGTACAGGTACTGTTTTATTATTACAGAGAAAAGGGAATCATTTAACCATTAAATAAACCCAATAGGGCTGTTCTGCCCCAATAAGGGGTAATTATATCTTAGTTGGGATCAAGTACAGGTACTGTTTTATTATTACAGAGAAAAGGGAATCATTTAACCATTAAATAAACCCAATAGGACTGTTCTGCCCCCAATAAGGGGTAATTATATCTTAGTTGGGATCAAGTACAGGTACTGTTTTATTATTACAGAGAAAAGGGAATCATTTAACCATTAAACCCAATAGGGCTGTTCTGCCCCAATAAGGGGTAATTATATCTTAGTTGGGATCAAGTACAGGTACTGTTTTATTATTACAGAGAAAAGGGAATCATTTAACCATTAAATAAACCCAATAGGGCTGTTCTGCCCCAATAAGGGGTAATTATATCTTAGTTGGGATCAAGTACAGGTACTGTTTTATTATTACAGAGAAAAGGGAATCATTTAACCATGAAATAAACCCAATAGGGCTGTTCTGCCCCAATAAGGGGTAATTATATCTTAGTTGGGATCAAGTACAGATATTATAACAGGGGAGAAAGGAAATCATTTTTGTAAAAATTAGAATTATTTGCTTATAATGGTGTCTATGGGGGATGGCCTTTCTGTAATTTGGAACTTTTTGGATAAAGGCTTTCCAGATAAGATAACCCCATACCTGTAGTATCTTTTATTATTAAGCTGTTTAATGTTACTTCCCCTTAAATGTTTTTAAATGTTAATGGCTTTCTGAATGCCAGTTCTTCAGTTATTAACCCGCACTTGTAAAATGTTTTATCCGGTTGATAGGTGTTGGACTGGGTAAAAGAACAAGCCGAGAAAGAGCCTGAGCTGCAGCAGTATGTCCCTCAGCTACAGAGCAACACCATTCTGCGCCTTCTGCAGCAGGTAACCATCTGCTCACGTGCCCATTCTCTCCAACCATTAAAAAATAAGAGATGGGCATAGTGTGTAATATATATATATATATATATTTATGGTAAGTGTGTCTTCAGGTTGGCAGTTTTCCCATTCTTATTCCTTTGTATTTGACTTTAAGGTGGCACAGCTCTATCAGACCATCGAGTTCTCCCGGCTCGCCTCCCTCGTGCCCTTTGTGGATGCCTTTTTGCTGGAGCGTGCCATTGTGGATGCTGCAAGGCACTGCGATTTGCAAGTAAGTGATTTTTTTTTTGGCAAGGGGAGTGACCACTTACAGAATAACAACACTTATTTTCTAATTCATCCTTTTCTTGACCTCCATCATGGTGGTTTTATGGTATTGTATGGCCTTATGCATTGAATATTAAAGGGGTTGTTCACCTTTTTAAAGGTGATCATATGATGTAGACAATATGCAATTGGTCTTCATTTATTTTTCTTCAATTATTTAGCTTTTTGTTCAGCAGCTCCCCATTTGGTATTTTAGCAGCTATCTGGTTGCTAGGGTCTTTGTTACCCTAGCAACCAGGCAGTGGATTAAGCGAGTGATGGGAATATGAATAGTAGAGTGCCTGCATAGAAAGACAGGTAACAATAGTACAGTTGAAGCCTCACAGAGCAGTAGTTTTTGGCTGCCAGGGTCGGTGACCCCCGTTTGAAAGCTGGAAAGAGACAAAATAAATGAAATCATTCAAAAACTATACAAAAAAAATAATGAAAACCAATTGCAGAGTTGCTAGGAATAGGGCATTCTATAACATACTAAACTGATGAACCACCCCTTTAAGTGCACATTTCATTGACTTGCTCCCTGTACTGTGCAGAGTGAAGTTATTTCTTATGTGCTAAATGAAAATGAAGGCTAATTAGCAGTGTAACTAAATACAGGTAGTTACTGCTGCCAGTCCCCTTCAGACATGCTCCTGAAACTCTGTTCCTGGCAGAGCTCTATACGGTTTCTCTGGGTAAGCACACCACATTTATAGGTTGGGGAAGCCACGTTTAATAGGGTTTATACAATAACAAGCTTGTGATTCCTGGATATGTGATTGGTCAGTATAATGTACCTGTACATAGTAGTGCGGTTGCTCTAAGTGCCATTGAATTTCAACAATATTCACACAAGCCAATGTGTGTTTTTCAGGTGCGTATAGATCACTCTTCTCGTACGCTAAGCTTCGGGTCGGATTTGAATTATTCCACGCGGGAGGATGCACCCTTCGGGCCGTTCCTGCAGAACATGCCTTCCGAGCAAATCCGGAACCAGCTGACTGCAATGTCTTGCGTCCTTTCCAAGGCTGTAGGCGCCATTAAACCTGCTCACGTGCTGGTGAGTGTTTGCGCCTGGGATGTGTGTTATATCCAAACCCTAGGGATCTCTAGGTTTTGTTGAATAATAATATGAGCTGCACATTTCATTGACACACTCCTAGAATTGTGATGAGCCGTGTTATTTCTAATGTGCTAAATCAATAGGAGGCTAATTAGCAGTGTAACGGAATTGTTACCACTGCCAGTCCCCTTCTCACAGCCGACTATTACTAGCCGGGCAGGTCTGTTATTTGTAGTCTGGTTACCTCCTCAATGAGAGCTGCCCTACTGTTTGCCCCTAGCAGCGCTTCTGTGAAAATTCACAGGGGCATAACTGCTTTGCTTAGGCACACTGAGGTAGTTTGTGCTCTTAATCTGCTTTCATGCTCTGCTGGTCCTTATTGCCCACAGAACTGATATTGCAGCCTGCAGTTGGTAAAGAGTACTAGACTGACAGTCCGTGGATAAGGAAAGCAATATGGCAGCTATAGATGTCAATAGAAAACTTTATTTGAAGTTTTCTCTTTCTACCAAATGTCTTATTCTAAGATCTCCACTTAATGCGCCTTAAATATTCTCTTTCAGCAAGAGAAGGAGGAACAGCACCAGATCGCTATCACGGCCTACCAGAAGAACTCCCGGAAGGAACACCAGCGCATCCTCGCCCGTCGCCAGACTATAGAAGAGCGTAAGGAACGCCTGGAGAACCTGAACATCCAGCGAGAGAAAGAAGAGATGGAGCAGAAGGAAGCAGAGCTCCAGAAAGTGCGCAAAGCAGAGGAGGAGAGGCTGCGCCAGGAGGCCAAAGAGAGAGAGAAGGAGCGCATTTTGCAGGAGCATGAGCAAATCAAAAAGAAAACCGTGCGAGAGCGGCTGGAGCAGATCAAAAAGACTGAGCTTGGTGCTAAAGCTTTTAAGGACATTGATATAGAAGTAAGCAGGCATGGAACCCCCCCCCCCTGCATTTTATGCTTTATTAGTGCTGTTAGGGGTCCAAGGAGGCTCTTTTCAAAACCCATCAGTTAATAGAGCTTCTCCAGCAGAATCCTGCATTGTAATCTGTTTTTCCCATGGGGCTAGCCATATTCTTCATTTCCCAGGGTGCCACAGCCATGTGACCTGTGCTCTGATAAACTTCACTCACACTTTACTGCTACGCTGCAAGTTGGAGTGATATCCCCCCCCCCTCACCCCCAGCAGCCGATCAGCAGAACAATGGGAAGGGAGCAAGATAGCAGCTCCCAGTAGGTATCAGAATAGCACTCAATAGAAAGAAATCCAAGTCCGGCTTTGGACTCCTCCAGTTACATGGGAGTAGGAGAAACAATAGGTTAGCTGAAAGCAGTGCTAATGTGTAGCGCTGGCTGAAAGCTCAGACTCAGGCACACTTTACTGCTGTGCTGCAAGTTGGAGTGATATCCCCCCCCCCTCACCCCCAGCAGCCGATCAGCAGAACAATGGGAAGGGAGCAAGATAGCAGCTCCCAGTAGGTATCAGAATAGCACTCAATAGTAAGAAATCCAAGTCCGGCTTGGGACTCCTCCAGTTACATGGGAGTAGGAGAAACAATAGGTTAGCTGAAAGCAGTTCTAATGTGTAGCGCTGGCTGAAAGCTTAGGCACAATGCACTGAGATGGCGCCTACACACCAATATTACAGCTACAAATACATTTATTGGTTCAAGAATAAAAGTTTAAATGCTATTTGCTATGTCAACAGTGCAATTTAGAAATAAAAAGTAGCCCATAAATATCATGACAGAAGCACAACTCCTCTGGTGCTGAAGGGTCATAGGCCAGGTTATCCTCCTCCATTTATAGAATGGGTTCTTACAAAGGCTGGGGCCCCATTGTTATTTAACATATCCCAGTTCTCTGAAGCGGAAACTTCCATTCTCTAAATACCTCTCTTCTCTACAATTTAATTCTTCACAGAATCTTGAAGAACTGGATCCAGACTTCATTATGGCTAAACAGGTGGAGCAGTTGGAGAAGGAAAAGAAAGAGTTACAAGAACGTCTGAAGAATCAGGAAAAGAAGGTGGGTTCCGTTTCACCTTAGTAGGCTAATGTGGATATGCCCACCCCCTTAAAATATTGCTGCGGGCTTATTGGATTCTCTGGCTTATTCCCACAAAGATAGTTTGATGGTCAGTGTTTCTGCTTTTATTATGATCAATGTGTTTGGTCCGGACGTGCCCATGATTAAAGCTGACATAGGGTTGCTATGGAGGTTCACCCTGACAGCAGCCCCGTAAAGCTTTTTTTTCCTTATTACCCTGATCCTGCAATATTGTAGCCAGTGTTGTAAGCCAGTGAGACTCTAGCTGCCCAATGACAAGCAGGCTTATTTAACTCCAGGTTGGACTCTCATGTTTCTGCTATAGATTGACTACTTCGAAAGAGCAAAACGCTTGGAAGAGATTCCCCTGCTGAAGAAAGCTTATGAGGAGCAGAGAATCAATGACATGGAGCTGTGGGAACTGCAGGAGGAGGAAAGGGTAAGTCTGCTAATTAGTCAAAGCCTGCCTTTTCCCACGCACTGTTCGTAATCAGTTGCCATACTCGTTGGCAGTTGGTTCCATTCCGGTGCTATAGAAACCCCCTTAAGGACAATGCAGGCCGCTCTTGTTGGGCTGATGCTCTTTTTGGGGAACATCTTGAGAGTGAGCTTTATCCTTGAGGCTTTATGTACCACACAGTATTCAGTGTGTATTCATTCTGAGACAGTTTCTTTCTGTATTAGTGGTGAATGTTTTAAAAGAATAGGAAACAGACAAAATGACCAGTTAGCCATCTAACATCAGTTAATATAGTGAATATAGTGCCCCCTATTGTAACATATAGGGATATTATAAGTCACCGAGGAGTTCCTTATAATATATAGTGAATAAAGTACCCCCTATTGTAACATATAAGGATATTATAAGCCCCCGAGGAGTTCCTTATAATATATAGTGAATAAAGTGCCCCCTATTGTAACATATAGGGATATTATAAGCCCCCGAGGAGTTCCTTTTAATATGTAGTGAATAAAGTACCCCCTATTGTAACATATAGGGATATTATAAGCCCCCGAGGAGTTCCTTATAATATATAGTGAATAAAGTGCCCCCTATTGTAACATATAGGGATATTATATGCCCCCGAGGAGTTCCTTTTAATATGTAGTGAATAAAGTACCCCCTATTGTAACATATAGGGATATTATAAGCCCCCGAGGAGTTCCTTTTAATATGTAGTGAATAAAGTACCCCCTATTGTAACATATAGGGATATTATAAGCCCCCGAGGGGTTCCTTATAATATAAAGTGAATAAAGTACCCCCTATTGTAACATATAGGGATATTATAAGTCACGAGTTCCATGACCGTATAAAGGGATGAGGCCGAAGGCCAAGTGCTTTTATACAGGTCATGGAACTCCGATGTGACTTCTAATAGCCTCATATTTTACAACTGGGAGTACTTTATTAATCAAAATATACAATTTATAGTGAGTCATGTGACAAATTACATCACTAAGCTCTGATTATAACTGATGACATCACTAAGCACCGTTTATAAGGATATAATTTACAGGTTGGTCCCATAGGGAAATGATCCAACTGTATATTAGAAAATGATTAGTGCTGATTGGTAGTTTAGGTTATAATTTACATTTTAAGACTTTTCCTGCATTGCCAGAAGGAATAGGTTTAGCTCTCTGTTTGCTTTGGTTATGGAGTCAATGAGAGCTTGTCCTTTAATCCGTGTGTGCTTACAGATCAGCACCTTACTGTTGGAGCGAGAGAAGGCCGTAGAACACAAGAACAGGATGTCGAGGATGGTGGAGGACAAAGACTCATTCGTTTCTAAGCTCAAAGCCTCCCGTCAGTCTTTGTATGAGGTAAGTGTTTATTCTCATAGCGATATAGCAGGGCTCAACTGCCGACACTTGTCCGACCCTGCTACAAAGTGATATAGATATATATATGTGTATATATATACACATAATATAATGAACTTACTGTACAATGTGAGCAGTCCAGCAACCTAATAAAGGTTCCATGCCTTTAATGTTGTCCATATGAGTGTGCCAATCTATTTTTTTTTTGTGTCAGTGGCTCTGCACATGCTCAGTGTGCTTTGGGATGTTTCTGGTGGAAAGGTAAGCTCAGGCATACTGGAAATTGTCATCGGAAAATGTGGTTAATCTGTCATAGAAGCTGACAGGGCTGATTATCAAGCTCTGATTCAGATTGCACTGATTTCTGAGCGTCATGTAATGGGAATGTGAATACATTATTCTGGGATTTATGGTTCCTGCCTTTTCCACGCACTGTTCGTAATCAGTTGCCATACTCGTTGGTAGTTGGTTCCATTCCGGTGCTATAGAAACCCCCTTAAGGACAATGCAGGCCGCTCCTGTTGGGCTGATGCTCTTTTTGGGGAACATCTTTAGAGTGAGCTTTATCCTTGAGGCTTTATGTAACGCACAGTATTCAGTGTGTATTCATTCTGAGATCTTTCTGTATCAGTGGTGACTTTTTAAGAGAATAGGAAACAGATAAAAATGACCAGTTAGCCATCTAACTGTATTAGATCTAATGTATACATGCTGTGTATATGTTACCATCTTGTTAGGCAATCTGTTTTTTTTTTTGTGTGTGTGTGTCAGTGGCTCTGCACATGCTCACGGCTACTGCTGGTGGAAAGGTAAGCTCGGAAATATTGGAAATCATCATCACAGAAGCTGATGCTACTGGGCTGATTATCAAGCTCTGATTCAGATTGACATTCCTTTGCACTGCCAGCTAATTGTGTGTGTGTGTGTAGACAGTATATCTTTTTGGAAATTCATATAGTTTTTATCATTCATAAGCTGAAATGAATACGTGTATGTCAAAAGGCGGGTGGAGGTAGGGTATACTTATCCTTTAATATCAGGCAAAACCAGCAAACGTTGATGCGGCAACTGAATGGGGCAAACGCAGATAATCATAACCCGTAGTCTCCACCCTTCCCCAGCTGCATAAGGAGCCCCAAAACTGACTCTGCCCTTTACCCATTTCCAGGCGAAACTAAAACAGTTTCAGGAGAGGCTAGCAGAGGAAAAGGCAGCGCGTCTCGAGGAGAGAAAGAGAGAGCGCAAAGAAGAAAGGAGAGTTAATTATTACAGAGACAAGGAAGAGGAGGAAGAGAGACTGAGAGAGGAGCAACTTAAACAGGGTAAGTGATAGGGTGCGCTGAGTAATTTAGTATGCCGATGAATGTGTTTATTTGGATAAAACTGGATTTGCGGTGCACAAATCCTGCAGGGTCTTTCTTTCAAGGGGGAACAAATGCCCTGTGCTTCACTGGTATGAGGCAAAATAGGATTTCTGTGGCTAATTTATTAGGAAATGTCCCCCCAAGATGTTGGCCAGTCCAGTAACATGTTGCTCTGGCTAATGGCTGGGCATCTAGGGGGAACCCAGCAGTCACTGATGGGTCAGGAGTGTGCAAGGACAAGTATTTGCGCAATGGTCGAGTATGCTCTTCATTTAGTGTGCACTGTTCGTAACTTGCTGCCAGTCTGTTTGGCAGTGGGTTCCATTCCGGTGCTATATTAACTCCAAGGAGAACAAGAATGGCTAATTATTTAGTCTGAGTTTGACTTGGAAACAGTCTATTCATTGTAACAGGGAAATAAGGATAAATGTTAATCATTATTACTTTTAGGTTGGTGGCCTGTGGAGAGATTAGTTGCCCATGGATAAACCCCTGCTATGGCAGGCAACTATCTCCCTGAAATGGGGTGATTAGTCTCCTGTGGTCGCCAAGATTAACCAAAGGCGACTAACCTCCCCGTGGGCCACTGGGTGATATTCTAGCATATTCTTCTCATTCCTTAGCTACCAGCAGCTCCTTCTGCTCTCATTGGGGTGGAAAATATACACAATGGGAGAGTGTTTTGGTAATTGTGAGAGGTCAAGTCAATCTGTTACCTGGAAATTAGAACTTTAATCTGTCTACAGAGCGTGAAGAGCAAGAGAAAGTCGAGAACGAGAAGAGAGAAGCAGAACAGCGCGACTATCAAGAGCGACTGAAGAAACTGGAAGAGCAAGAACGCAAGAAGCGCCAGCGAGAGCTCGAAATTGAAGAGCGGGAAAGGAAGCGCGAGGAGGAAAGGCGGGGCGGGGATGATACCTTCAGGAAGGTGAGGGAGGCCTCCGTGTTACTGTTGGCCAAGGTTATTCTTAGTAGCGTATAGATGTGCAAGAGATATTTATAGTAACGCTGTACTGTATTTGAAGGCTTCTGCTCTGTCTTCTCCGTGGCTCATAATGTTGCACCTTTTGTCTTGCAGGATTCTTCTCGCTGGGGAGAACGAGAGGAAAGTGGATGGAGAAGAGGTGCAGACCCAGATGAACGCAAGCAGGTTCCTCCAGAAAGGTAACTACACATGTCTTATTCACAGTAATGTGTTTGTACTAATGATATGGTGTTAAAGTCAAGAGAACACTAACGTGACTAAAGCATTTGTAAAGACCGTCTAAACCTTCTGTCTCTTTCTAGGGACTGGCGTAGGGGTGGGCCTGATTCGAAGCCGGTAATAAATGAAGATGCCTCAAACAGAGAGGAAGATGAGAATGCCGCTTTGAGGAAGGATGAAGAACAGGTGTCTAGTCGTGCCTTTGAAGAAAAGGTTTCACTGCCCGATGCTGATGAAGAAAAAGGAGGTTCTTGGCGAGATGAAGATCGTGGTCCAAAACGGGGTCTTGAAGAAGATCGAGGACCCAGACGTGGTATTGATGATGCAGGCCCTAGGAGAGGATTTGAGGAGGACAGAGGGCCACGCCGTGGAATAGAAGATGACAGAGCTCCAAGGAGAGGCTTTGATGATGACAGAGGCCCTAGGAGAGGCTTTGATGATGATAGAGGTCCTAGACGCGGCTTTGATGAAGACCGAGGCCCAAGGCGTGGCATCGATGACGATCGTGGTCCTAGACGAGGCTTTGATGAAGATAGAACACCACGCCGTGGCTTTGATGATGACCGTGGGCCAAGGAGAGGATTTGATGATGACAGAGGCCCTAGGCGTGGCTTTGATGAAGATCGTGGTCCAAGGAGGGGCTTTGAGGATGATCGTGGTCCAAGGAGAGGCTTTGAGGATGACCGCGGTCCAAGGCGGGGCTTTGAGGATGACCGCGGTCCAAGGCGGGGCTTTGAGGATGACCGCGGTCCAAGGCGGGGCTTTGAAGATGACCGCGGTCCTCGACGTGGTTTTGATGAGGATCGTGGTCCTCGTCGGGGCTTTGAAGATGATCGAGGTCCCCGCCGTGGCTTTGATGAGGACCGGACTCCTCGCCGTGGTTTTGATGATGATCGCGGTCCAAGACGTGGCTTGGATGAAGACCGCGGATCCTGGCGGGGTGGGGACGATGTCCCCAGGCGTGGAGCTGATGATGACAGAGGCCCTAGACGTGGAGCTGATGATGACAGAGGCCCCAGGCGCGGAGAGGACAGAGACCAGACACCCTGGAAACCTATGGCAGCAAGCCGCCCAGGTATGGATGTTCATTGGTTTTAACTTTCTTTACAGAGGATACTTGATACTTTACTTGATTTTGCATTTCCAGGGGCAAAATGAACAAAATGTAAATTTCTTTTTTTTTTTTTTTTCTCCTGTGCTTTTTCAGGGGGCTGGCGAGAGCGAGAGAAAGCCCGGGAAGACAGCTGGGGTCCTCCCCGTGATTCTCAGGCGCCTGAAGAGCGTGAATGGAGTCGGCAAGGAGAAGACAGCGAAAAGGACTCTGAGCGAGACAGGCGCCCAGTCAGGTGGGAACTTGCACGTTACTCTGGAACGTTCTATCGCTCTGGCACTGCTCTGTGCGTTCTGCGCCTATAGCCGAAACCAAGACCCCAACCAAACTGCAGCCATTTTGTTTGTAATAAGGTGCTGAGTCCCTTCCCAACCACATAGCCCCGGGCAGGTTTAAGTTGCCACCCCTCCCAGGTCCTGCATTCGTTTTCAGCCAAGGACTTTCACCGTCCCTTTAAATGGAACCTGGGTCAGAGAAATGTTGCCTAAACTGCCTTTTGATACATTTCCAGGGAGGAGTCTGCGTGGCGGCGGGGAGGAGACAATAGCGAAACGCCAAGGAAACCCTCCCCGGGCGACTCAGACAGAAAAGACGACAGTGATAAGAAACGACCTCCTAAAACAGATGAAGGTAAGTGAATTCTTGCAGTGTTGCCTGAATTGGACCCTGTTTGTAGCTGTCCATATTGGTCCTTTAAACCGATTCGGCAGCTTATCTGCCAGTGTATGGGCACGAGCAATGGGCCTGCCCGACAGATATGGGGCAGATCTCGGGCAGGTTTGAAATTTAGTCAGATCGGGGACCACATTGGCTCGTTGGTGCGGTCCCTGAACTGACGGACGCCTATACCTGTCGTTCTAATTTGATTGTTTGGCCCCAGTGCCAAACGACCTAATTAGCCCGATATCGCCCACCTGTAGGTGGGGATATCAGGGAAAAGATGGCAGCTTTGCCAACCGGGCAGATCTTACCATGTATGGCCTCCTTTAAGGTGGCCATACACGCACCGATATTATCGTACGAAACCTCGTTTCGTACGATAATCGGTGCGTGTATGGCATGTCAGCGAGCCGACCGATATCGCAGGAAGCTGCTGAAATCGGTCGGCTCGCCGATCGGCCAAGTTAGAAAATTTTGATCGGGCGCCATAGAAGGCGCCTGACCAAAATTCTCCCTTCAGAGCTGAATCGGCAGAAGGAGGTAGAAATCCTATTGTTTCTACCTCCTTACCTGCCGATTCAGCCCTGAATGGTGTGTGGCGGATCTGACGATGTTTCGTGCGACCGACGGTCGTACGAAACATCGTGAGATCGCCACGTGTATGGCCAGCTTTAGTTTAAAGTCCAGTGCTGGAACTTTATTCCACTCTCATTATAGAGCAAGGAAACTTATGTATATGTGATAGCTCCCCTGCCAAGTCCCTGTCCCAAACCGCACCAAGGGGTACTCCCCGGTGCTGCCCCCTTTGCCTTTGTGCTTTATTAACAAGAACAGAGTAGAGCGGCACAGTTGGCAGTTAGCATGTCCAGCTGCCATTTTGTTAGCTCTCTGGCAGCCAGCAGAGCGAGTTCTGACTTAAACTACTCATGCTGCTGATTAGGTACTGCTGCCATGGAGCTGTGAATAAGTGGGGACCACAATATGGGGGGGCCACCAACCCAGCCGCACTGTTCCTAATGTAATGTAATTGTATTCGCATCTGTGTGTTAATAAGGCAGTTCTGGGGGGGTATGGGTGGTGCCGTGGGTTTCCTTGTCCTTTAATTATGTCAGTCTCTGAGCATAACGCACTAACTGCACAATTTTGCTCTATAGCGAACCCATGGCGACGAGGGGAAGACAAAGACAGCCGGGAAGAAGAGCGCGGCACCCCCCGGCGAGCCCCTGCAGCTGACAGGGAAAAATCTGCTTGGCGCACAGAAAAGAAAGAGGAAAAGGACACCCCTCGCCGCATCAAACCTGAAACAGATGAGGACGGGTGGACAACAGTGCGGCGTTAGGCAGACAGCCGTATTCTGATTGGCCAGGCTTGGCATTATGTGGGTTAGCATTCTTCTTCCAGTCAAATATCCCCAACATTCTGTGTGCTCTAATGTGACCCTCTGCATCTCTCTCTGCTCCTGTACCCAATTCCGCCACTTGGTATTTGGCATAAATCCTTTGTTCTCTAGAGGAAGCAGCAGTCAGCGCTCAGATCTGCCCCCTTTATTCCCGTTATTCACCAACAGCATCAAACATTAAATACCCCCCCTGAGTGCTCTCCGTACCTGCACACCTGGCACATACCCCTGGCACCAATGAACTGCCCCTTTAAAACCACATTGTAGGGGTTTTTTTTCTGGTACATTCTGTTCAATAAAGTTATTCTGAGCACTGCAGGTTTTTTCCTTCACACACGTTCACGGTTTCAAAGTGTGATTGGATGACAGTGTTAAGTTATTTCATTAGTTAGAAGTGTTCATGACTAAACCAGGACCAAGAAACAAGTTGCCTATATATTGGCCTCTGTCCCTTTTAAATTGTGGCCTAGACTAAATCATATAATCCTATTGGTTAATGGCGGAGCCTGCAGCCCTCCCATCCCCAATCACTGAAATCCAAATCAGTGTTTTTGGGCGCTGCTACACAATAGAATATTTGGGGGGGTCCATATGGATCTCTTTGAGGGCCCCACAGGCTTCCACTTGGACAGCCCTGCGCTGTACCAACCACCCAGGTTGGGTCCCATTCTGTCCCAGTAGCCTAACCTTATGGCCAGCAGGGCGGCGCAGCCTCTGCCACTTGTACAGAGAAACAGTGGATTGTTAGGGTCACGCTGTTTCATCCAATGAAACGAAAGCTTATTTTTCAGGCCAATGAACTTACTCATACCTCAGTTGTAAAATGTAACCAGGTTAAAGGCTAAAGGTGAGGTCACATGATCCTGAAGGCGACCCCCCCCCTTCTCTCTCTGTATCGCTGCCCACAACGCAAAGCCTGCTCTACTTCATTGGTTTGTAATAAAGCTAAGTGACCCTTGTACTTACCCCAGATGGAAAACTACAACTCCCATCATCCAAAGGCTAGGTGCTGGGATGTTGAAGCTGCAGGGGCTGCATGTTGGCTCCATATTACACCTGTATGAGTCGCGTGCTACAGTGCAGTGTCGGGGCTGACATTTTGCTACGACTGTCGCCCAACTATCACTTTTTTTTTTTCTTTCTTTTTTAGTCTCTATGGAAATGTCCTATTTAAATAAAGCGAGTGTAGTAGGAGGAATTTTTACCCTTTCTATATCTTTTTCTCATAAAAAGCTGCATTACTCTGTCAGGGTTAAGGAACATCCGGTTGTGCTGTACGGCAACGCATTTCGGCCAACACAGGACTTGTTGCTGCTTATTGTATGGAAAATAAAGTACTTATACGAACACCCGGCTCTGCTTATTCACTGCAATGGGGGAGGGGGAACGCCTACAACTCCCAGCAGCCCACAGCTTGTCTCGGAGTTGCTGAAGAGTTGTAGTTCAACAGATGGAGAGGCTACAGTTGACTTGATCTTGGTGCATGCTAATTTGTGGTTTAAAGGATAAGTAAACCTTAAAGTGTAAAATTGCACTTTTGTTATATACATTCAAAAGTATTTAAGATGTTATCTGCCAGATCAGAGGCCTCAGATGCGCTTTCCCATCTCCTTCCTGAGCAGAATGAGCAAAATGGTTTGCTCTTACTGTGCAGTTACAGGAACTGACCAGTAGGTGGCAATGTTAACAAAATTCATGATATTGGCAGATAAAGCCTTAAATAGCTCTGAAACTGATTCAAATAAATTGCAGAAATGCTTCAAAAAGCACCCTGAGCAATTATACAATAAATTGTCAAGGTTTACTTATCCTTTAAGGTCCAACCAAGCAGATTATTAGGCGCAACAGTGTTGCTGCTGCAGGAAAAGAGAGACTGAGCTTATTCTTCTAAACAGAACATTTCTGAGCCAGAGAGGGGAGGGCTGTATGTTAGTAGCGAGTACCTGGGGTGGGACACTGTTAGTTTATGGAGGGGTGAATGGGGGTGATTGTCGCTCTAAAGGGATCTGTTTAGTCTTTAGCATTTTGTTGTTACTGGGGAAGGGGGAACAGTAAATATAGAGCAGTTGGCCAGGTTTGGGCACAGTGGGCAGGGAACCCTGTGTATAGGGGTTTAGGAGGAGCCGGGAGGCATAAAGGCTTCTCCCAAGCAGCTTCCTACTGCACATAGACTAGAGCTCTGCTGTAGAACTACAACTCCCAACATGCATAGGGGATCAAGGACCAGGTGCTGGAGGCAGGTTTTGCTTCCCTTCCCACAGCAATAACGTGATCCCCATAGCCAACCAATCCCAAGCAAGGAACTCCAAGCTTGACTACGGAGGGCCTCATAGCCATCCTATCCCTGGGAAGGGAAGTGCCCCACTGGGAAATAGGAAGCCTGTACCCCCAGGGGGCAGTGCATGCTGGAGTGATTGTTTTGCGCCATGGGGAGGGTAGTACGATTTAACCCTATGCATACAGTATCCTATGAGAATATGAAGGTTCCCCAGCCCCCCACTGCTGTGATCCTCCCTGTAAGTAGAACTCTGCACAAAACAATGCATCATGGGTAGGTTTAATACCCCCATGTCTAAACTGGGGGGTAAAAAATAAAAAAAAAAACAATAAAACTGGAGCCTCACGGAGTAATAGTCTTTTGGTTGCCGGGGTCAGTGACCCCTGTTTCGTTTGAGAGGTGGAAACTATAAATAATGAAGACCAATTGAAAAGTTGCTTTGAATAAACCGTTCTATAATATACTATATGTTAACTTGAAGGTGAACCACCCCTTTAGTGCCGGCCCCGGCTAAAATCTGTGCACTCTATGGTTTCTATGCAGCTCACCCGAGTATGAGCCGAGTATGGGGGATGGGTTCCTTACCAATCAAATTCCTTAGCTCTTTTTATTAGGGTCTCTCCCATCAATTGCAATGAGAGGGCCCTGATTAATGGGCTGGGTAACCCCAAAATCTAACCTGCCAGTAGATATAGGACCCTGTGCCTCCCATTTAGTGCCATAGGCTAAAAAAAAAGAACTTGTCTTTATTATTTTTATAACAGAAGAAGGCGGCAAATCAAAAACTAACTCTGCAGCGTTCAAATGGAGGTCACTGACCCCGGCAGCCAAACCCTATTGCTCTGTGAGGCTCCAGTTTTATTTACTTGTTTTTCAATTCAGCCCCTCTCCTATTCATATCCCCGTCTCTCATTCAAACCACTCCCTGGTTGCTAAGATAATTTTGACCCTAGCAACCAGATAGCTGCTGAAACTCCAAATGGGAGAGCTGCTGAACAAAAAGTGAAATAAACACTACAAATAAAAAAGGCAGACCAATTGCAAATTGTCTCAGAATATTACTCTCTACATCATAATAAAAGTTGGTTACACTATCTGAGTTCTGAGGATTCTACTGCAGAAAGAGTTAAATTCTTTAACAGGAAAAAAAAAAGTTCATTTTGTTACCATTTCCCCTTATTAGGGTGATCTGGTTGCCAAGATCAAATTACCCTAGCAACCATGCATTAGTAAGTACGACAAGCTGGAAGGAGAAGAGGAAGGATCCTGAACTGAAAACGGAAGTGATAAAACAATACGGCACAGACAGAAATATCTGGAATTTTGTCTCAATTTAATAAAAACAAATTGATTCTTTTAAAACAAAATATATAAAATATTTACAGAAGAGCATTGGCCCCCGACCCTGGGGCATCTCTGGCAGAGCTGCTGTGACCCCCAGCACCTGGGATTGGCCGCAGCATATGGGCCCCTGGGGGACATATACCAAATGATCAGTGGTGGGATCATAGTGCGGGGTGTGGGTGCTGAGTGATTGGGTCAGTGTCTGTGCAGGTGTCGGTGATCAGTATCAATCAGTTTCAATCAGTATCAATCAGTGTTTAGTCTTAGGAATAGTGACAATAAGAGCAGTTCAAATAAAGCAGTAACATTAGAAACAGTGCAGTGATGTACAAAGTCCGTCCCCTGAGGGGATCCATTAGTGATACAGTGTCCCGTGAGGTCTGTCTCTCAGCTTGGGGTCACAACTGCCCATCCCTTGGGCTATGGGGATGTCTCTCAGCTTGGGGTCACAACTGCCCATCTCTAGGGCTATGGGGATGTCTCTCAGCTTGGGGTCACAACTGCCCATCTCTAGGGCTATGGGGATGTCTCTCAGCTTGGGGTCACAACTGCCCATCCCTTGGGCTATGGGGATGTCTCTCAGCTTGGGGTCACAACTGCCCATCTCTAGGGCTATGGGGATGTCTCTCAGCTTGGGGTCACAACTGCCCATCTCTAGGGCTATGGGGATGTCTCTCAGCTTGGGGTCACAACTGCCCATCCCTTGGGCTATGGGGATGTCTCGCAGCTTAGGTCACTACTGCCCATCCCTTGGGCTATGGGGATGTCTCTCAGCTTTGGGTCACAACTGCCCATCCCTTGGGCTATGGGGATGTCTCTCAGCTTTGGGTCACAACTGCCCATCCATTGGGCTATGGGGATGTCTCTCAGCTTAGGTTACTACTGCCCATCCCTTGGGCTATGGGGATGTCTCTCAGCTTGGGGTCACTACTGCCCATCCCTTGGGCTATGGGGATGTCTCAGAAAGTGACGGAGCGGGCAGTACCGCATGGTGTGGGCCCAGTCGCCATTGGCCCCACACAAAGGGCAAGTGTAGCCTCTCAGTACGGGACAGAGCACGCGTCCATCCGGGGCCCTCAGCCGGTGAGAGCTGTATAGAGACTGGGCCTCTCGGTTGCTCCTGCAGAACCCGCAGCCTTTGTGTCCATGGGCCTCAGCCGCTTTGCTGGGTAAAGGTTCTGCAGGGGTTGGATATGAAGCCTTCCATCTTGGCCTTGGGCTTTCCCCTCCTTCCCTTGGCTGTAGCCCCCTGCTGATGAGACTGGAGAGCCCCAAGTAGTCGCTCCATGAGTTAAAGCAGAGCCCACCATCCATGCTGGAAATGTTCTGGGGGTCCCACATGCACTTCCGGGTTTAACTCCTCCCACCACTTCCCTGGTGGACTCAATTTATCAAGTGGCAGTTACCATATACCTTCTAATATTTGCCCCCTCTGTCTGGTTTCTATGCAGTATGGTGGCAACTCATCCCTTTCATTAGCAATGTGAATGAAACACCCTTGAAGGGTTGGTTCACCTTTAAGTTTGTTATAGAATGGGCAATTCTCATCAACTTTTCAATTGGTCTTCATTATTTATCTGTTATAGTTTCTCAATGATTTCCCTTCTTCTTCTGACTCTTTGCAGCTTTCAAATGGGGGTCACTGACCCCGGCAGCCAAACCCTATTGCTCTGTGAGGCTCCAGTTTTATTGTTACTTTTTATAACTAGTTTTTCTATTTAGGCCCCTCTCCTACTCATATCCCAACCTCTCATTCAAACCGTTCCCTTGTTGCTAGGGAAATGTGGGCCCTAGCCACACAAATTATTCTCTGTGAGGCTAAAGATTTACAGTTATTGTTACTTTTCATAACTTACTTTTGTATTCAGGCCCTCTCCCTTTTATATACCAGTCTCTCAAACCACTCCCTGGTTGCTAAGGCAATTTAGACCCTAGCAACACAAATTATTGTCTCTGTGAGGCTAAAGATTTACTGTTATTGTTACTTTTCATAACTTATTTTTCTATTCAGCCCCTCTCCTATTCATATACCAGCCTCTCATTCAAACCGCTCCCTGGTTGCTAAGGTAACTTTGATCCTAGCAACCAGATAGCTGCTAAAACTTCAAACTGGAGAGCTGCTAAACAAAAATTGAAGTAAAAAAAACTACAATAAAAAATGAAGACCAATTGCAAACTGTGTCAGAATATGACTCTTTACATGATAGCAATGGGGGTCCCAGCTAGCACAGCACAGGTACATGGGGGTATTTATTGGGTAAGAGTATATAACTGCCTGTATGTCGGTAATGAGTAGGTCAAATTGCCATTGGGACAGACAGAAAGCCAAAGTGAAGCGAATGAATGGGCAGCACTAGGGCCGCCATGTTAGTCAGGGCACTTCCGCCAGTCACTAAAGCCCATTTCCCGTCATGCTCCGCGCAGTTTCCGGTGTGGCTGCCGGATCCCGGGCCTGACAGCCGGAGCTGGGGATGTGGGGGTGCCGGTGAGAGAGCGGAGGGCGATGGAAGAGGAGGATGAGGAGAATATGGAGCAAGACCCCAACCATAACCACTGGCCGGAGCTGCCCAACCCCCCCGCCGCCTCCTCTGGGTACGGAGCCGGCACCAAGCGCTGTGACAGCGGCCCCAGCAAAGCCCTGCTCGGCCTGAGCGGCAGCAGCACCTCCAAGTTCCGTGAGTAGTGACGGGCCGGTACCCTGGGCTCCCATATGGCTCCTACTCCCCCTCCTACCCTGGTACAGCCCTGCCATGGGGTAGGGGCAGCCCTGGCACCCACACAGCCTATAGGGAGAGGCACCCTAGGGCACAGTCACCCTGGCACCCACACAGCCCATAGGGAGAGGCACCCTAGGGCACAGTCACCCTGGCACCCACACAGCCTACTGGGACAGACACCCTAGGGCACAGTCACCCTGGCACCCACACAGCCCATAGGGAGAGGCACCATAGGGCACAGTCACCCTGGCACCCACACAGCCTATAGGGAGAGACACCATAGGGCACAGTCACCCTGGCACCCACACAGCCCATAGGGAGAGGCACCCTAGGGCACAGTCACCCTGGCACCCACACAGCCTATAGGGAGAGGCACCCTAGGGCACAGTCACCCTGGCACCCACACAGCCTATAGGGAGAGACACCATAGGGCAGAGTCACCCTGGCACCCACACAGCCCATAGGGAGAGGCACCCTAGGGCACAGTCACCCTGGCACCCACACAGTCAATATAGAGAGACACCCTAGGGCACCGTCACCCTGGCACCCACACAGCCTATAGGGAGAGGCACCCTAGGGCAGAGTCACCCTGGCACCCACACAGCCTATAGGGAGACGCACCCTAGGGCAGAGTCACCCTGGCACCCACACAGCCTATAGGGAGACGCACCCTAGGGCCAGAGTCACCCTGGCACCCACAACAGCCTATAGGGAGAGGCACCATAGGGCAGAGTCACCCTGGCACCCACACAGCCTATAGGGAGAGGCACCATAGGGCACAGTCACCCTGGCACCCACACAGCCTATAGGGAGAGGCACCATAGGGCACAGTCACCCTGGCACCCACACAGCCCATAGGGAGAGGCACCCTAGGGCACAGTCACCCTGGCACCCACACAGCCTATAGGGAGAGGCACCATAGGGCACAGTCACCCTGGCACCCACACAGCCTACTGGGACAGACACCCTAGGGCACAGTCACCCTGGCACCCACACAGCCTATAGGGAGAGACACCCTAGGGCACAGTCACCCTGGCACCCACACAGCCTACTGGGACAGACACCCTAGGGCACAGTCACCCTGGCACCCACACAGCCTATAGGGAGAGACACCCTAGGGCACAGTCACCCTGGCACCCACACAGCCTATAGGGAGAGGCACCATAGGGCAGAGTCACCCTGGCACCCACACAGCCTATAGGGTGAGACACCATAGCGGCAGAGTCACCCTGGCACCCACACAGCCTATAGGGAGAGACACCATAGGGCAGTGTAACCCTGGCACCCACACAGCCTATAGGGAGAGACACCATAGGGCAGAGTCACCCTGGCACCCACACAGCCTATAGGGAGAGACACCATAGGGCACAGTCACCCTGGCACCCACACAGCCTATAGGGAGAGACACCATAGGGCAGTGTAACCCTGGCACCCACACAGCCTATAGGGAGAGACACCATAGGGCAGAGTCACCCTGGCACCCACACAGCCTATAGGGAGAGACACCATAGGGCACAGTCACCCTGGCACCCACACAGCCTATAGGGAGAGACACCATAGGGCAGAGTCACCCTGGCACCCACACAGCCTATAGGGAGAGACACCATAGGGCACAGTCACCCTGGCACCCACACAGCCCATAGGGAGAGACACCATAGGGCAGAGTCACCCTGGCACCCACACAGCCCATAGGGAGAGGCACCCTAGGGCAACAGTCACCCTGGCACCCACACAGCCCATAGGGAGAGGCACCCTAGGGCACAGTCACCCTGGCACCCACACAGCCTATAGGGAGAGGCACCATAGGGCACAGTCACCCTGGCACCCACACAGCCCATAGGGAGAGGCACCCTAGGGCACAGTCACCCTGGCACCCACACAGCCCATAGGGAGAGACACCATAGGGCAGAGTCACCCTGGCACCCACACAGCCTATAGGGAGAGGCACCCTAGGGCACAGTCACCCTGGCACCCACACAGCCCATAGGGAGAGGCACCCTAGGGCACAGTCACCCTGGCACCCACACAGCCCATAGGGAGAGGCACCCTAGGGCAGAGTCACCCTGGCACCCACACAGCCTATAGGGAGAGACACCATAGGGCAGAGTCACCCTGGCACCCACACAGCCTATAGGGAGAGACACCATAGGGCAGAGTCACCCTGGCACCCACACAGCCAATATAGAGAGACAGACACCATAGGGCAGAGTCACCCTGGCACCCACACAGCCAATATAGAGAGACGGACACCATAGGGCAGAGTCACCCTGGCACCCACACAGCCTATAGGGAGAGACACCATAGGGCAGAGTCACCCTGGCACCCACATAGCCTAGGGTGTCTGGCACCCACACAGCCTATAGGGAAAGACACCATAGGGCAGTGTAACCCTGGCACCCACACAGCCTGTAGGGAGAGACACCCTAGGGCAGAAGTCACCCTGGCACCCACACAGCCTATAGGGAGAGACACCATAGGGCAGAGTCACCCTGGCACCCACACAGCCTATAGAGAGAGACACCATAGGCAGAGTCACCCTGGCACCCACACAGCCTATAGGGAGAGATACCATAGGGCAGAGTCACCCTGGCACCCACACAGCCTATAGGGAGAGACACCATAGGGCACAGTCACCCTGGCACCCACACAGCCTATATAGAGAGACAGACACCATAGGGCAGAGTCACCCTGGCATCCACACAGCCAATATAGAGAGACAGACACCATAGGGCAGAGTCACCCTGACACCCACACAGCCAATATAGAGAGACAGACACCATAGGGCAGAGTCACCCTGGCACCCACACAGCCAATATAGAGAGACAGACACCATAGGGAAGAGTCACCCTGGCACCCACACAGCCAATATAGAGAGACAGACACCATAGGGCAGAGTCACCCTGGCACAGGATAGACAACTAAGGTGGGCAGAGTGCCCCCAGGTATAGTGAATAGGGAGAGAGACCAGGATAAGTGGGGGGGCAATACACTGCCAAACTTGGGGGGGGGGGGGGTTGAAGCATAGCGGGTAGGAGGAGAGTCAGCAGAACAGAGAGAGACATCACCCAAAGTAAGAGACGGCAAACTGGGCCACAGGGAGAGGAATGGAGCCCCCTGATTTATAGGGGTGCAGTACTGTGAGAAGGGCATCATTATGAAAAGGGCAGAGCACAAAAGTGGCCGAGCCTGGCACATCCTCTCTTTCTGGCAAGTCTGAAGTGGCAAATAAATGCCCAGAGAATGGGCAGTCAAATGCTATAACCAGTGCTGTGGGCATCATACCATCGGCTCAGCCGTGTCCTGCCAACGTGCCAGTGCACCCCCTCAGTATGGGTGCTTGGGGGTGGGTGTCAGGATAAAGCTGGGCAAGGAAGTTGGCCAAGTCTAATTCTGATTACACAGCAATAAACTAAAAGTTGAGCCCTATTGCAATTGGTCTTGCTTTTTATTCTGCCTGATGGGTGAGGGCCGCCCACTGTGCCCAATGGATGGGCAAACAGGCTTTGCATTATTATTTGATCATTGGGTCCCGGACCAATTTCTCCCACTATGTAATTGGCAAATATTGGGCAGATCTGTCTGTATACGGCCGACCCGAATGCTACTGGTCCATCGTTGGTTTGATGGTTCTGTTGCTTCTCTCTCGCAGTTATGAACGTTATCACAGTGGAGGATTACAGGAACACGTACTGGCCCAAACTGGAGAGTGCCATCGATCAACTACTAACCCAGAGTCCGGGCGACTATATCCCTATATCCTACGAGCAAATCTACAGGTACTTCTCTCTCTCGCTATGAGGGTTGTGTATTGTATTTGCTGCCGGTCATTAAGGTGTAGAATCTCAGCCATAAAGCAGAGCAGGACTGCTGCTTACAATGGGGGGGTCAGATAGGATCTGTGCCACTGTGACAGAATGCTCTGTTATACAGATAGCTAGAATCTCAGCCATAAAGCAGGGCAGGACTGCTGCTTACAATGGGGGGGATAGGATCTGTGCCACTGTGACAGAATGCTCTGTTATACAGATAGCTAGAATCTCAGCCATAAAGCAGGGCAGGACTGCTGCTTACAATGGGGGGATCAGATAGGATCTGTGCCACTGTGACAGAATGCTCTGTTATACAGATAGCTAGAATCTCAGCCATAAAGCAGGGCAGGACTGCTGCTTACAATGGGGGGATCAGATAGGATCTGTGCCACTGTGACAGAATGCTCTGTTATACAGATAGCTAGAATCTCAGCCATAAAGCAGGCAGGACTGCTGCTTACAATGGGGGGATCAGATAGGATCTGTGCCACTGTGACAGAATGCTCTGTTATACAGATAGCTAGAATCTCAGCCATAAAGCAGGGCAGGACTGCTGCTTACAATGGGGGGGATAGGATCTGTGCCACTGTGACAGAATGCTCTGTTATACAGATAGCTAGAATCTCAGCCATAAAGCAGGGCAGGACTGCTGCTTACAATGGGGGGGGGGGATCAGATAGGATCTGTGCCACTGTGACAGAATGCTCTGTTATACAGATAGCTAGAATCTCAGCCATAAAGCAGGGCAGGACTGCTGCTTACAATGGGGGGGATAGGATCTGTGCCACTGTGACAGAATGCTCTGTTATACAGATAGCTAGAATCTCAGCCATAAAGCAGGGCAGGACTGCTGCTTACAATGGGGGGATCAGATAGGATCTGTGCCACTGTGACAGAATGCTCTGTTATACAGATAGCTAGAATCTCAGCCATAAAGCAGGGCAGGACTGCTGCTTACAATGGGGGGGTCAGATAGGATCTGTGCCACTGTGACAGAATGCTCTGTTATACAGATAGCTAGAATCTCAGCCATAAAGCAGGGCAGGACTGCTGCTTACAATGGGGGGGATCAGATAGGATCTGTGCCACTGTGACAGAATGCTCTGTTATACAGATAGCTAGAATCTCAGCCATAAAGCAGGGCAGGACTGCTGCTTACAATGGGGGGATCAGATAGGATCTGTGCCACTGTGACAGAATGCTCTGTTATACAGATAGCTAGAATCTCAGCCATAAAGCAGGGCAGGACTGCTGCTCACAATGGGGGATCAGTGTGTGTGACCTGACGCTTCCTTTCCCCACCAGCTGTGTGTATAAGTGTGTGTGCCAGCAACACTCGGAGCAGATGTACAGCGACTTGATACATAAGATTACCAGCCACTTAGAGAGCGTCTCCCAGGAGCTACAGGTGAGGGGCTGCTGGGAATGGGAATGGCTCTGCTATATACAGGGGGGCAGTACATTGTGCCGTTACATCTATGTTCTTATATAAAGTCATCAGGGCTGGTGGAGCTGCCATACATTATTGTGGGGTATCTGGGGTATCTATGCCTTTGGGGCAAACAACCAATGTGCCAGTAGCCTAAGGTTAGACCAGTCATGTGCAACAGGACTACAACTCCCACAATACCCTGCCAACGGGCAGAGCAGAAAGACCATATTTCATTGGTAGCCTGAATGAGCAATGTTCGGGCATGGGTGCTTGTTAGGCCATGAAAGGGTTATCTGTGGGGGTCTGGGGCCACTTTGCCTTATATGCTACTGTATAAAAGTTTCATATTTTCATTTGAACAGCTGCTGCCAATAACATTTCAGTACATGATAATAACACAGCACCATCTAGTGGCCATTTTAGTTGCTGCCGATCATTAAAGGAACAGTAACATCAAAAAATTAAAGTGTTTTAAAGTAATTAAAATATAATATGCTGTTGCTCTGCAAAAAACTGGTGTTTTTGCTACAGAAAAGCTACTATATAAATAAGCTGCTTTGTAGCCACGGGGGCAGCCATTCAAGCTGAAAAAAAGGAGAAAAGGCACAGGTTACATAGCAGATAACTAGTAGATAAGCCCCATATAATGGGGGTTTATCTGTTATCTGCTAAGTAACCTGTGCCTTTTCTCCTTTGAATGGCTGCCCCCATGGCTACATAGCAGCTTATTTATATAAACTATAATAGTCTTTCTGAGGCAAACACACCAGTTGTAGCAATGCATGGCAACAGTACATTATATTGGTATTACTTTTGTATACTTTCATTTTTTGGTGTTACTGTTCCTTTAAGGTGTATTCCCACTCATGAAGAAAAATAGCTGCGGGCAGTCAGGCCCCATAGGCACTGAATAAAGATAGAAACCATTCACATTTATATGTTGAAGTCAGACCTAAGCCAGTACATTACATCAGAACCATTAATGAGGGCAGATGAGGATTCTGTATTTGGCCACTGGATGGCGCTATTTTATTACTGGATGGATTTTAATAAAAAAAAATGTAATGTGTGTTTAGTACAGAGGTGTATACTGCTGTTAATGGTATCTCTCTGTACAGGCTATGAGCAAACTTAGGGGGCTGTTCCTGCTGAATTGTGCTTAGTACAGGGGAATCCCTATGTGCCATAGTTTTATGGTATCTCTCTGTACACGATATGAGCAAACTTAGGGGGCTGTTCCTGCTGAATTGTGCTTAGTACTATTGCAGAGAATCCAGATAAAGATGCAGTTTTTTCCCAAGACCCATAATATTAATTCCATTTCTTAAATTTTGATGAATACAAGAGAGTCACTAGCGTCACTATTGGGTCAGGGTTGTGTGAGTCCCTGCCGTGCCCCAGTGGTGCCTACAGAGCAGTATAGGCAGTGTGTGTGTGTAACTGCCCCGTGTCCCTGCCCGCGTGGGGGTAACGTTTCTCTCCTTCATTCCAGGCCAGTTCTCCTGCTCATTATATTGAGAGGTTTAACCTTGCCCTGGCCCAGTACATGGGGGCGCTGCACAGCATTGTCCCCCTCTTCATCTACATGGTAAGTACATTGGCACCCAGGTCTCCTTAGTCTTACTGTAGGGTATGCGCTGCGGGGGTTGCAGGATATGCGCTGGGGGGGGTTGCAGGGTATGCGCTGGGGGGTTGTAGGATATGCGCTGGGGGGGTTGCAGGGTATGCGCTGGGGGGTTGTAGGATATGCGCTGGGGGGGTTGCAGGGTATGCGCTGGGGGGGTTGCAGGGTATGCGCTGGGGGGGTTCTGGTTATGTCACAGCAGGGTATGCGCTGGGGGGGTTGCAGGGTATGCGCTGGGGGGTGCAGGGTATGCGCTGGGGGGTTGCGGGATAGGCGCTGGGGGGTTGCGGGATATGCGCTGGGGGTTGCGGGATATGCGCTGGGGGTTGCGGGATATGCACTTGGGGGTTGCGGGATATGCGCTGGGGGTTGCGGGATATGCGCTGGGGGGGGTTGCGGGGGGATATGCGCTGGGGGTGTTGCAGGATATGCGCTTGGGGGGTGTTGCAGGATATGCGCTTGGGGGGGTTGTAGGATATGCGCTTGGGGGGGTTGTAGGATATGCGCTGGGGGGGTTGCAGGATATGTGCTTGGGGGGGTTGCAGGGTATGCGCTGGGGGGGGGGGGTTGCAGGAAATCTGCTGGGAGGTTTCCAGGTAATATTTTATGCTATTTCTCCTCCAGAACAAGTTTTACATAGAAACCAAGCTGAACAGAGACCTGAGAGACGACCTAATACAGCTCTTTACGGACCATGTGGCAGAAAAGCACATTTATAACCTCATGCGTGAGTTTCCCTCTGTCATTGGGTGGTGGTGCCCTGACCAGTTGGCCCATGGAACATGTAATGCCCAGCCGTGTATTCCACTGCCTCATGCCTCTCCCCTGGCATGTTTCCTAGCAACACGCACATCAGCCATGTTCTGCCCTGCGAGGAACTCGTATCCCCCAGGAACATTTCTCCCACAATCCTGTAACCTTTTCTCTGAGGGACATATAACTGTGACCCCTTCATTCTCCCCCAAAACTCAGGGCCCTTATTATCTCCCCTCTATGACCCCCCCCCCATAAAGCGCATCTCCGTACTGATCCCCCCGTTCCGCTCAGAGCCAATTCCTTCTCTTCCCTCGCAGCCTTATTACTAGAAGCGCAGTCGACTCCCTTTCAAATCACACCCTCCACCATGGCGAGCATCGTGAAAGGCCTGTACACCCTGAGGCCAGGTGAGTAGATTGCTAGCTCTTCATATCTGCCTGTTCCGTACTGTGTATAGAGCTTGTGTAAGAGTGAAATGTCCCTAGCAGGGCACCGTCCAGTGATGCTGCCAGCACTAGGGCCCAGTCTCTGTACGGATATATCCGCCCCACCTACACTGTGTCTCAGAATAACATCAGGCTGCAATTATGTGCTGCACTCATCCTCGGGGTACGGGCTCCCTAGCTGAGCCGAGAGATAATCTGCGCTGTTTGTCTCTTCAGCTTTCTTTTATTTAGTTTCTTTTTTCGTGGAAAAGAGATAATTGCACATTATCCTTAATGGAAGTACATTATTTTATTCCTTCATCGACAAAAAAAAAGTCACAGTGCCCAGAATATTCCCTCTTTATGTACTTGTGTTTATATATAGATGGGCCCTAGTGGTAAGTGCCCTAGAATTGGGGCTGTTTGAACCCTTTATATGGTCACAGAAGTCACACTCAGTGACTTCTAATATCCTTATCATTTACAGTAGGGGGTACATTATCCCTTATAATACATGAGTGATACTCAGAGTTCCCTGTATAACTCAGCCTGCAGCCTTGTGCCTTTATATGGGCACAGAACCCCTCAGTGACTGCTAATATCCTTATCATTTACAGTAGGGGGTACATTATCCCTTATAATACATGAGTGATACTCAGAGTTCCCTGTTTAACTCAGCCTGCAGCCTTGTGCCTTTATATGGGCACAGAACCCCTCAGTGACTGCTAATATCCTTATCATTTACAGTAGGGGGTACATTATCCCTTATAATACATGAGTGATACTCAGCCTGTATATGTTTTTTGTATTTATTTCTTTCTTGTTCTGGTTCTGCCCCTCCCAGAGTGGGTCCAGCTGGCACCGACGCTCTTTTCTAAGTTCATCCCCAACATCCTGCCCCCCGCGGTGGAATCGGAATTGCAAGACTATGCTGCTCAGGACCAGAAGTTACAGAGGGAACTGGCTCAGAATGGCTTCACCAGGTACATGTGCCCTTGGCTTCTGTATAGAAAGTGGCAGAGCAGCACGTGGGGCGGCTACGTGGCAGGGCGCTAAACCACTAGTGATGCGGGTTGGCACGATGAGAATGAAGAGGAGTATTCCGTATGCGCCACACTGAGCCCCGTCACACAGACAGATTGCGCCCTGCGCCACTAACGGCTCTTTACATGATGAGATGCAAATGAATTCCGCTTTGATAGAAGCCTCTCCAAAGGCCAACGAGCCCCCGGCGGAATGATTATCCTGCTCCGCTTACACGGAATGATCCCATTGCTCAGCTAATAGCATCCCGCCACTCCAGAGCCATTACTTGTCTGAGAGTTTGTGTAGCGCCACCGCCGCCGCTTTGTATCTCGTATAACCGGCTGGGCGCTGCAGCTGTGCCAGAGAAACTGCTACATTAAAGGGGAAGTTAACTTTTAGTATGTTAAAGAATGGCTAATTCTGGACAACTTTTCAATTGGTCGTTATTTATTATAGTTTTTTTATTTGATGTCTTAATCCAATGCAGCTTTCAAATGGGGGTCACTGACCCCGGCAGCCAGAAAACTATTGTTACGTGAGGCTACAGTTGTATTTAGGGATGCACCATATCCACTATTTTCAGATTCGGCCGAATCCTTCGTAATAGATTCGGCCAAAAAGAGAACCCAATCCGAGTCCTAGTTTGCAAACGCAAATTAGTATAAGGAAGGGTTAAAGAAAACGTTTTTCAACTTCCGTGTTTGGGACAAAGTCACATGATTTTAGGATTCGGATTCAGTTCGGCCATAGAAATGGATTTGTCCAAATCCCAATCCTGCTGAAAATGGCCGAATCCCAATCCTGCTGAAAATGGCCGAATCCCAATCCTGCTGAAAATGGCTGAATCTTGGCCGAATCCTGGATTTGGTGCATCCCTAGTTTTATTGTTATTGGTACTTTTCATAATTTATTCATTTACTAGTCTCTCATTCAAACCACTCCCTGGTTGCTAAGGTAATTTGGACCTTAGCAACCAGATCGCTGCTACAACTTCAGAGCTGCTGAACAAAAATTGAAATCATTAAAAAACTACAAATAATAAAAAATGAAGGCCAGTTGCAAACTGTCTCGGAATATTACTCTTCATACTAAAAGGTGATCAACCCCTTTAAAGGCAAAGTAAAGCACACTCCAGCTCAGGCTGTGTTTATGCAGTGTATCTGTTCCCTTTGCGCATTACAGATGTTTATACTGAGCTCAGGAAGCCTTGGTGCTGCCATTTTGTTGCAGACCAGACTCTCATTCTTTTCTATGTTCTCTCTAGAGGGGACCAGTCACGGAAACGAGCCGGAGATGAACTGACGTACAGTAAGTGACAGACAGACGTAACTGTAGCTGATCCCCCTGCTGCCTGGCACTAACCCTGCGCCGCTCCCTTGCAGATGGCTCCTCCTCCTGCGGCGGTGGCTCCCAAGGGTACAGATAAGGCGACTGGCGCTTGCTGGCTGGACTCTTTACATCCGCCTCCAGGACTGTTGCACCTCCGGCACGGCCTTCAGCAGACTGGGCCTCACTGAGTGGTTCCTCCGCCTCATCCAGACCTCGCGTCCCTCCTGCCAAACTCCGGCCCGATGTGAACCCGTGCGTTACAGGAGAGTGCCCTCTTGTATTTTTGTCTTTTTTTGTTTTTTTTTAAATGAAACTTGAACTGTTGCTGCTAAAGACAGGGGGGCGGGGTTACAGAAATGACTGCAAGAATTATCATCAGCATTTTGATCCTCGCGCCCTCCTGTCCCCCGGGCATTGCTCCCTGCATAAACTCAAACAGGAAGGACTATCTGTAAGCTACGGATATATATATACACACACACGTTTATATATATATATAATATACAGCCCGCTGCCTGCTCCCTGCAGGGGAACCTTTGCCGCACCTTCCATCTTTTGCCCATCAAGTTCTCTGTGCATGTTTGATGCCATTACCCCCCCCCCAAGCCCATCGTAGACCTTAGTTTTAGCCACTCCACTTCCTGTGGGAACCCTATCATGCTCAACCAGTGGAAAGGGGGCAACTTCTGGTTGGTTCCTTTGTTGCTCCTCCTTCTTTGTGAACCAATTGTAACAGGAAAAGGGGCTGTTTGTGGCTTTGCCACCATCACAACTGCATGATGTCCCCCCCCTCCTGTTCAGCGACGCCCATCCAGGCCTCCTTTCTAAGGCCTGCGCCCCCCATTTTTATGAAGTCTGACGGGCTGTTTATTTTTATTTAACCAATATCTTTGCTTGGCTTCAACTTTACGGACCAAATCTAACCGCCCCCCCTCCAAATGTTTTTACATGATTGTTTAGAGAGAAGGGATTGGGCAACCTGTTGCCCCCTAGAGGTTGTTGAACTACAGTGCCCAGCGTCGGCCATCAGTCTTTGGTAAAGCCAGGGGCATGCTGGGAGTTGTAGTTTTAGCTCAGGGTGGCAAGTTGCCCTTGTGCAGTTTAGAGCCACAAGCTCAGTGTAGGGGTTTCCTGCGCAGATGATAATCGGGGGGGCTTTGTGGCCCATTCCATAAGTGCAGGTCATAGTAAAGCAGTATATGGCAAATGGCTAAATAAAGAGATGTAGATTTGTTACTATGGTTACGGGTCGATGTTAGAGGAACGTGTAAATACCGAGTCACCCTATAAACCACACGACCGCTAACGATAGAATGCAGCCCCTAGAAACTGTTAGATTGGGATGGAGAGGGCAAAAGTGTCTCATCCAATCGAATTGTACCGTGCAGTCTCTAACTTTGCTCTGTTTTTCACATTGAAAAAGAACAGGTTGGTATTATCACTGATACATCTCGTGTTTTATTCCTCTCTCATAATGAATAATTGGGGCTGCTCCAAGCGCCCCCCAGTGCCCTATCGGCAGAGAGCTGCCCGGGAGAAGTGCATTCTGGGTATTAATGGAGCGACATGAGGGGACGTGTGTCTGATGTGGCCCACTAAGAGGTCATTTTCCCATGATTCCCTTAGGCACCGATGGGTGTTTTGCTGCCACAATTTCAATATGAAAAGGAAACTCCCAAAGCAGCTCTGTGTGCGCCAATGGGACTATCAGAATGTGTTCCTCGTGGTACCTGTTCCACCAGAGCTTGCAATCTAAATTCCCTAAATACATAGACACACTCTAAGGCCAACATGGACCCCTCCCACCGCTTTCTGTAAACTGTCTGCAAATTATTCTCCTCCCTGATCTGAATTTGCTGCCCCAGTGTCGTTCCCTACTGTGTCGGTAGGGTGCCAAATCTCCCAATAATGTTTTTCCACTGGTGTCAGTAGGAGTGTCATGGGTGATCTGAAAGCAGTTCTAATGTGTAGCGCTGGCTCCTTCTGAAAGCTCAGACTCAGGCACACTTTACTGCTGCGCTGCAAGTTGGAGTGATATCCCCCCCCCCTCACCCCCAGCAGCCGATCAGCAGAACAATGGGAAGGGAGCAAGATAGCAGCTCCCAGTAGGTATCAGAATAGCACTCAATAGTAAGAAATCCAAGTCCGGCTTGGGACTCCTCCAGTTACATGGGAGTAGGAGAAACAATAGGTTAGCTGAAAGCAGTTCTAATGTGTAGCGCTGGCTGAAAGCTCAGACTCAGGCACACTTTACTGCTGCGCTGCAAGTTGGAGTGATATCCCCCCCCCCCTCACCCCCAGCAGCCGATCAGCAAAACAATGGGAAGGGAGCAAGATAGCAGCTCCCAGTAGGTATCAGAATAGCACTTCAATAGTAAGAAATCCAAGTCCGGCTTGGGGACTCCTCCAGTTACATGGGAGTAGGAGAAACAATAGGTTAGCTGAAAGCAGTTCTAATGTGTAGCGCCGACTCCCTTCTGAAAGCTCAGACTCAGGCACACTTTTACTGCTGCGCTGCAAGTTGGAGTGATATCCCCCCCTCACCCCCAGCAGCCGATCAGCAGAACAATGGGAAGGGAGCAAGATAGCAGCTCCAGTAGGTATCAGAAATAGCACTCAATAGTAAGAAATCCAAGTCCGGCTTGGGACTCCTCCAGTTACATGGGAGTAGGAGAAACAATAGGTTAGCTGAAAGCAGTTCTAATGGGTAGCGCTGGCTGAAAGCTCAGACTCAGGCACAAGGCACTGAGATGGCGCCTACACACCAATACTACAGCTACAAATACATTTGTGGTTGAAGAATAAAAGTTTAAATCGCAGAGTAAATTATGTACAATGTGAACAGTGTATTTTAGTAATAAAAACCACACCATAAAAATCAGAATCTAGCCGTAAAGAAGTTCAAGCACAGAAAGGCATTTATGTTTGCAGTGAAGGGGATGTGGCCAGTGTACAAACCAATCCAATCACTCTGTGATCAGGTCTCTAATAAACTCCTTTGAGCCAGGGATAGTGTTGGGAAGCAACCTACGGTACCTTCTATCATCCTACCTGGAGTAATGTGGGTAGTAACCCCTGCACTGGGCTCCTTTTGTATATAATGGGCCCTGTGAGTGCCCCCTCTGAGCTGTGTATATAACGGACCCTGTGAGTACCCCCTCTGAGCTGTGTATATAATGGGCCCTGTGAGTGCCCCCTCTGAGCTGTGTATATCAATGGACCTGTGAGTGCCCCCTCTGAGCTGTGTATATAACAGACCCTGTGAGTGCCCCTGATAAGCTGTGTATATAACTGACCCTGTGAGTACCCCCAATAAGCTGTGTATATAATGTTTTGTACAAGCAGGTTCCTTGCTGAGCCCTCAGTGTGTATCCCACTTACACAGCCCACTCAGGCCGCTCTCCAGTACAGTTTCTGTTCCAGACTCTCAGGGATAATTGATTTGGGCCGGTTGAGTGTTTATCCGTGTGGCTAAAAAACAGGCTCTTCCTGAGATCCGAGCGCCTCTCCTGTCCCTGGAGCCACATTCCACACGTGAGAGCGAGGGTTATGGGTAGGGAGGGGGCAGCGCGTGGCGGGGCCCCTATTGATTCTATTGATGTGAGTCCGGCCCTAGCAGCACCCCTGCTGGCACCCACAAACCCATTCACTCTCATTGCTTCCTTCTATCTGCAATGTGTGAGAGAGTGACAGAGAGAGTGCTAGAGAGCGAGAGAGAGTCAGAGAGTGTCAGAGAGAGTGCTAGAGAGCGAGAGAGAGCCAGAGAGTGAGAGAGAGCCAGAGAGTGTCAGAGAGATTGCCAGACAGCGAGAGATTGACAGAGAGTGCTAGAGAGCCAGAGACTGACAGAGAGAGTGCCAGAGAGCGAGAGAGTGCTAGAGAGTGCTAGAGAGCGAGAGAGTGCCAGACACTGCAGTTAAGCAGCAGTAAAGCTCAACAAAAAAGTGGAGTAGAAATGTTGTACATTATGTTTTGGGGTTCTGTACCAGCCCAAGGCCCTCCCCCAGTAGCTAATGTTCCCCCTGTTGTAAAATATAAGGATATTATAAGTCACTAATATCCTTATATTGTACAAGAGGGGGGAATACACACGTTTCAGTGAATCGTGTGACAGAAATAACATCACTGATTATAACTGATATCACTAAGCTCCATTTATAAGGATATAATTACAGAATATTCATAGCTCCTCTCTGTTATATACAATATAAGCATAATACCCAGCATAAAAGTCACAATACAAGGCCAGTTAGTAATTCCTTTAGATTTACATTGACGGCAGCTCAGAATTCAATAATCAGCCCTGGGAAACAAGGCACATTTTCCGCTGGATGATTTCCCCCCCTAAACTCAGCTTCTCCCCAGAGCCCACTGAGCATGTGCAGTGCCACTGGCACACAAATGATGCCTAAGCAGATCCTGGATCATTCCTGTTATAGGGCTGCTACAGTAAGTACAGTATATAGAATAGAACAATTCTAGCCATATTCAGGCTTCAGTTCCCCTTTATTCCAGTTTTGGGGGCCAATAATCCGTAGGTGAGTGGAGCAAACCATTATCCGGCAGGCAGGAATACTAAGCTGGAAGTAGGACGGGGAGTCAGGAGATTCCCGTGACAAATCTGTGTTGATTGGACAAGGAGGCTGAATAGAATAAGGCTATTCTCATTCACAGCAACATCCATTTCATGGGGGTGAGGATGAAGTGCAAATAGAAGATTAAAGGCAAATAATGCCATTAATGGATTCTAGCTGCTCGGCCCATCGCAGCTTCATCCTCTCTTTATTCCCACTCATCCCTGGATCATCCCCGACTGACTGCAGGGAATGTAACACAGGCGGCTCCTATAGAAGATACCTGTCCCCTGGGTATTACATTCAGGGGGGGGCTTTGTATATCTTACACATGTGTCAGGGTTTAGATCGCCCAAGTTACTCCCTATTGGCCTATTCAAGTCTTTTATAGGGGTTGTTCGCCTTACTTACATTAACTTTTAGTATGATATAGAGAGTAATATTTGGAGACAAGTTGGTCTTATTTTTGTTTTTTTTTATTTGTAGTTTTTTTTAATTATTTCAATTTTTGTTCAGCATCTCTCCAGTTTGGTGTTTTAGCAGCTCTCTGGTTGCTAGGGTCCAAATTACCTTAGCAACCAGGGATTGATTTGAATATATATATAGAGGTGGGACTGAACAGAAAAATAAGTGATAAAAAGCAACAATAACTAACATTTTAGCCTCACAGAGCAATAGGGTTTGGCTGCCGGGGTCAGTGACCCCTATTTGGAAGCTGGAAAGAGTCAGAAGAAGAAGGCAAATAATTAAAAACCATAAATAAAAGTTAACTTAAAGGTGGACTGCCCCTTTAATTACCTAGTATAGCAGCTATGGCATAAAGGGTTACTGCCTCCATCTTGCCCTACTGTCAGATACCCGCTGCCCCCTTCCTACCCGTAGTGGGGTCCTGCTTGGCACCCCTCTATAGACTGTCTAGGCTCTGGGTGCAGCATGGAACTGAGAAGCTGCCATTATGTCAGCGCTCTCGTCGCTCTTGGCAGTCACACACTAATAAGCTTCTCGATTTTACACAGCGAGGAGGTTGGTATTGTTGCCGACGTGGGCGAGAACTGAAAAGCGCGAATTTCCCGAGATAGGAAACAATGCTATTGGTCAGGGCACCGGGCTGCTGAAACTGCACATTAATCCTAATTGTATTTACTTGGGGGTTATGTCGTTATTTCACGGTGTTTGTTTCACTCGTATGACGGGAGATAATTATAGCCGCAATGTTACTGATACACTGTATGGGCAGAGTACCCGGCTCTCCGTGCCATATGCTTAGGTGGCACCCTGACCCTGATGGGATCTTAATATTTTCAGTTGGTTAGTATAGGTATCAGTATATAGTTATATGGGGGTTTCATTTGGAGGGGGGGGTTGAACTGGCATCTTACCATCTGGCAGTCTGATGGAATGTCTGGGCAGTGTCGAAATGGGGGCTGGGAGAATACTTGGGGGGCCCGACCCTTGTGGGCCCTGCCGGCCTGGGAGCGTATCCTACCCAGGACTGGAGCGAAGGCATACATTTGGGGCAGCAGGTGTAGTGAGAGGGGTTTGGGTCAGGGGTTTGGGGGGGGGGGCTTGCATCAGGGGCAGTGATGGTGGGGCCTGCAGCTGGGGTGGGGGGCCCTGAGATGGCAGCACCCATTGGGCCAAGCACATCCCAGTCTGACACCAGGCAGATGCCAGGAGAACCCTACCTGCCTGAATGTATAATGTAAGTTTGGTGTAGGAGGAATAATGGGCTGGAGCTGTTTGGGCCCCCAGTGCCAGTGAAACATTAAGGCTACAGGATACAGTGACATTCCTGGCAGTTCTGTGCTCCCTACTTTGTGGGACAGTTTGGGGGGGGGGGGGGGCTTTCCTGTTTCATGACAATAATGCCCCCCATGCACAGAGCCAGGTCTGTACAGAATGGGTTTGCTGAGATGGGAAGAACCTGACTGAGCCCTGACCCAACCCAACTGAACCCCTGTGGGATGGAACCCCGACTGTGAGCCTGATCCCCAACATCACTGCCCAACCTCACTAATACTCTTGTGGCTGAATGGGAGCAACTCCCAGCAACACTGTTCCAACATCCCTGGGTTTAGAATGAGATGTTGGACAGGTAAGCGCCCCCGTACACGTTCAGCCATATTGTGTGTATTGATGACAGATGGAACAGCTGAGAGTACGGAATGGGTTAATAATATTACCATAAGGCCTTGGCAGGACCCGCTCGGCATACAAGGTAGAAGCTGTACCTAAATGCTCATCTGTACTGTATGGATCCATAATTAGACCCCTAGATAGAGGGCTTCTACTCACACCTACATTCCCTATGATTGACAGGTTTTTTATGAGTACATATGGGCCTCCTGGGGCAAGGGGTTATGGAGATCACTATATTATTGACAAACAGCCCACGCTGAATCTGAAACTGCTACTGAAGACAAAACCGCTTCTCTCGATGATGATGATGATGATGATGATGATGCTAAAGCCGGCTCAGCTATAGGCTCTATACAATATCAGCCGCACATTGTGATGAAGCACTGGAATTTGCCCCTTGCTGTGCAGCTGCGTCCAGCCCCCCCCCCCCCCCCCCCCCCCCCGGCTCGTTCCATAACTGGAAATGCTGGAGGATGAGCCAGGAGATTATATTGGGATTCAGAAGCCTGTCCAAAAGCTTCAGCTGTACAATCTAATTGTGCCGGATCCCCCCCCCACAGTTCCGGAATATCATTCATACCCAGCAGAGGCCATTATGGGATGCAAATCACTCACAAAGGCCTCAATGCTGTTGAATTAAACATCCCTCCATTGACATCTGTTTGCAGCGAGAGCCCTGATTTCCAGCCCCGTTACCATCAAATGTCTTTGTTTTGTGCTTAATTTGCAGTAAGTGCACCTGTTCCTGTAGCTGCTGGGACCCAGGTTTGGCCAATGCTCAGATATGTATCAGCAATGTTGGGATTTACTACTTTATCAAGCAGGAACTGCCTTAATCAAGATTGGAAAAGATCATAGGCTCCTCCCAACGTCTTGCCCAACTCTTATGTACCTTGTCCGGCTGCATTGTAGCCATACCCCTCGGCCCAGTATTTGGAGGGATGGACCTGAGCCTTGCCTGTGTATGCTGGGTCCATCATTTTTCTTCCGGAGTCCTGTGCTGACTGTGCCTGCTCTGGAGAAGAGATAAAGGGAACACTTTATAGACTGGTCACTGTCCAAGAGTGACTGTAGGTTACACACAGTGCTATTTACCCTAAGGGGTAACTCATAAATAGGCAGGGCAGGACTTGGGGATATACTGTGCCTAATGGGTTGTCATCCACAAATACTAAAATGGCTGGGAGTTGGCAATACAACTAAGCTTTCTTCCGGTGCCAGGGCAAACTGATTATTATATAGTACAATGCTAAGGGGCTATGGGCAGCCATTATTGCCCACACAGGTTGGCCGCACAACCAAAAAGTAATTCCCCTGACCATCAGAGGGAGCCCCAGTACCATCTTAGGGGTTTCTTCATTAGCATGGAGGGGATTTGCAAGATAGAAGGGGGGACGTTTGTTGGCCACAATGACAGAAATGCAGAATATAAGCAGGTGGAGTTGTTCCATTTAGTTGTTGTTGAAATGATTTATATATAAAGAGCCATTGTGGCGCCAAGGCTAAGTCTGATGCGGCACTTGCTGTACAGAATCAGCCTGTTCTTTATTTTGTACGGTTTCATTGGCTGCACAATGGGTGTCTAACTGGGGGCCTGGGGGCCAGGTGTGGACTTTCAAGAGATATTCATGGCTCCCAGTGCAGCTCTGTCTGTTTGGCAAGCACGAATTAAAGGCCAATATAAAGGAGCCCCCCTAATGTAAGTGCAGAGGAAGAGGCCTGGCTCCTGGCTGTGAGTTTGGGGGGATACTAATGATAATGGGGGATTTTAGTTTATAAACTGTTACATGTTTCGTGTAGCAAGCAATGCCAGGCAGCGGCTGTAGGGCAAACAAGGCTTTGAGCTGTAGTAAAAGGGGTATAGATTCACGGGTGGGGGGGTTATTCTTCCCCTTTACAGAATGCTGGTAAGGCCCCATCTGAATATGCCGGGCAGTTCTGGCCTCCAGTGCTCAAATGGGACATTACTGAGTTAGAGAGGGTCCAGAGAAGGGCAACTAAGCTGGTAAAGGGTATGGAAAGTCTCAGTTATGGGGAAAGACTGGCCAAGTTGGGTCTGTTTACACTGGAGAAGAGGCGCTTAATGGGGAATATGATAACCATGTATAAATATATAAGGGGACCATATAATAACCTCTCTAATACTTTATTTACCAGTAGGTCCTTCTAGCTGAAACAAGGGCACCCAGACCAACTGCAAAGTTGCTATGAATAGGACATTCTATAACATACCAAAAGTTAACTTAAAGGTGAAATGCCCCTCTGATCTTATTTATAGTTCTGTACTCAGTACCACTGTTACTGAATAGACAGTTGGTTCTGTCAGGGGAATTTCTGGTCATATTGGGGGCAGCAAAGGTTATATACACTCAGGCCCGGACTGGCAATCTGTGGGGCTGCTGTAAGGTGCCATAGACAGTCACTATTTATTGGGCTGGGGGGGTTGTTTGTGCCTCTGGGTACTGGGAATGCCAGGGGGGCTGTAAGGTGCCACAGACAGTCACTATTTATTGGGCTGGGGGGGGGCTGTTTGTGCCTCTGGGTACTGGGAATGCCAGGGGGGCTGTAAGGTGCCACAGACAGTCACTATTTATTGGGCTGGGGGGGGGCTGTTTGTGCCTCTGGGTACTGGGAATGCCGGGGGGGCTGTAAGGTGCCACAGACAGTCACTATTTATTGGGCTGGGGGGGCTGTTTGTGCCTCTGGGTACTGGGAATGCCAGGGGGCTGTAAGGTGCCACAGACAGTCACTATTTATTGGGCTGGGGGGGCAGTTTGTGCCTCTGGGTACTGGGAATGCCAGGGGGGCTGTAAGGTGCCACAGACAGTCACTATTTATTGGGCTGGGGGGGCTGTTTGTGCCTCTGGGTACTGGAATGCCAGGGGGGCTGTAAGGTGCCACAGACAGTCACTATTTATTGGGCTGGGGGGGGGCTGTTTGTGCCTCTGGGTACTGGGAATGCCAGGGGGGCTGTAAGGTGCCACAGACAGTCACTATTTATTGGGCTGGGGGGGGGCTGTTTGTGCCTCTGGGTACTGGGAATGCCAGGGGGGCTGTAAGGTGCCACAGACAGTCACTATTTATTGGGCTGGGGGGGCTGTTTGTGCCTCTGGGGTACTGGGAATGCCAGGGGGGCTGTAAGGTGCCACAGACAGTCACTATTTATTGGGCTGGGGGGGCTGTTTGTGCCTCTGGGTACTGGGAATGCCAGGGGGGCTGTAAGGTGCCACAGACAGTCACTATTTATTGGGCTGGGGGGGGGCTGTTTGTGCCTCTGGGTACTGGGAATGCCAGGGGGGCTGTAAGGTGCCACAGACAGTCACTATTTATTGGGCTGGGGGGGGCTGTTTGTGCCTCTGGGTACTGGGAATGCCAGGGGGGCTGTAAGGTGCCACAGACAGTCACTATTTATTGGGCTGGGGGGGGCTGTTTGTGCCTCTGGGTACTGGGAATGCCGGGGGCCTATTTCGACTCACAGTACAGACCTCTGTGTGTTTGTACTCCCACTAACTGACTTGCAAGTGATGAAAGTCTGTGCGCCCCTTGCTAGTAGTGCAAATAGTTATGACTGAGGGAATAACTTAATCGAGGCAAAGTGTAAATGTCTTGTCCCTAATTAAATCTGTTCAGACACCTCGCACAGGCTTTGCAGGAGACTCGGGTTCATGTGGGTAAGGCAGGGAACAGGCACACGAATAACTTTTACTAAAGGTTAACACAGCAACATATAACAGTACACTGCAAAATGGCGGCTCTTAGACTTCCACACACACAGTACAGGAACAGGAAGAAGAGAGCATGTGACCAGCTGCTGTCCCAAGCTTAGGGTGACAGCGTAATATATTACAGTAAACAAACAAGGACAAACCCCTGTAGAATCCCACTAACAACACTACGTCCGACTGGCCAACTACGTCACAGTCATCCCCGGTCTGGCCAGTCCTAAATGGCAAATGGCTGCCCTTTTATTGGCGCCACTGGCATCACCTAACTGTAGCTGGGAAGGGAGGAAGCTACAACATGTATAAACTATAGCAACAAATGGAAGTTGTGCTCACCACTAAATTTTTAAACCATTAGTCCGGGGTGCAATGAGGCTGTTACCCCAAAATTCATACAGACAGAAAAAAGAGCCCCTCTGCACTCACCCATTATCAATATATAGGGCATTAAGACATTCAGTGCATTAAGCTGCCAAGCAATGCCCTCCTCTTTAAGCAATGCCAGGCAGCGGCTTTAGGGCAAACAAGGCTTTGAGCTGTAGTAAAAGGGGTATAGATTCACGGGTGGGGGGGTTATTCTTCCCCTTTATAGAATGCTGGTAAGGCCCCATCTGAATATGCCGGGCAGTTTTGGCCTCCAGTGCTCAAACGGGACATTATTGAGTTAGAGAGGGTCCAGAGAAGGGCAACTAAGCTGGTAAAGGGCATGGAAAGTCTCAGGGGGAAAGACTGGGCAGGTTGGGGTTGTTTATACTGGGGAAGAAGCACATAAAGGGGGGGGGGCTATGATAATTATGTATAAATATATAAGGGGACCATATAATAATCTCTTTAATGCTTTATTTACCAGTAGATAGGTACAAGAAGGGGTTGGGTGGGTATTTAGCAAGTGAGGGAATACAGGGTTATGGGAGATAGCTTTTAGTACAAGTTGATCCAGGGACTGGTCCGATTGCCATCTTGTAGTTAGGCATTTTCTTCCTCTGGGGCAAATTGGAGAGGCCAATTGTTTAGTTTCCCCTGTGGGTTTCTAGGCATGACTGTGGCTCACAGAGCAGTAATATGTATAGATCATTAGGGAAGGGAGAGAAATTAGAAGCCTCACAACAGTTCATTCAGTCAGTGCCTCCTCTGCCTTTCCAGTGGTGTCCACAAGAGGGTGCACGTGTACATACTATAATCATCATCTCCCATGCAGCCATCGGCATTAAGGGGGAATTCACAATATAACTGGCATTCTGAGGGTCCCCGCAGTAAGGGATTTGGGGGTACTACTGAAACAATAGAGAAAAGTACAGTTGATTATTAGATATGCAAATAACCATACAAGGCATTATGGGATGCACAATTTTGGCTGGAGAACAGCTGACATCTGCTACATAATTTTGAGAGTCAGAACCAGCAGTGCAGACAAACAGTGATTTCCAATGGAAGTTTACAAATACCATGGAAACCACTGCACATTTTTCATAAATGGATATGGGGATTAGGGAACATTTTGTTTTTGGGTTTACTTACCTTTTGCTTTCACGCAGAAACGCACTTTTGCCATTGACTTCTACATGATCTCGGCAAGTTTTAGTTGGCAAATTGCCGGATTCGGATTTTTAGCCATTTGGACGTTTAGTAAATCTCGAAAAATCTCAACTTTTACCACTAAAAATCCAAATCGGAAAAAAAAGAAAAATCCGAGGTTAGTAAATGGCCCCCTAAGAGGCAGCGTATTGTGTAGCAGGTAACAAGCAGCTTCTATATAAAATAAATCAATTAACAGCGGCCCCAGAGCAGCTGAGCCGCATTGTGTAGCTTAGTCCCACCCATAAAGAGAGCAGGGGGCACGGGAACATTAGTGTGTAACCCCCACTGTAGCCCCTATCCATACACTCTCTGGCTGCTAAGTGCTGCTCCTGGTCTTACATTCTATTATCAGAGCAAAGCAAAGTGCAGCGTTTTATTTATATGGGGGGAAGGATCTGTGCCACTGTGACAGAATGCTCTGTTATACAGATAGCTAGAATCTCAGCCATAAAGCAGGGCAGGACTGCTGCTTACAATGGGGGGATCAGATAGGATCTGTGCCACTGTGACAGAATGCTCTGTTATACAGATAGCTAGAATCTCAGCCATAAAGCAGGGCAGGACTGCTGCTTACAATGGGGGATCAGATAGGATCTGTGCCACTGTGACAGAATGCTCTGTTATACAGATAGCTAGAATCTCAGCCATAAAGCAGGGCAGGACTGCTGCTTACAATGGGGGGATCAGATAGGATCTGTGCCACTGTGACAGAATGCTCTGTTATACAGATAGCTAGAATCTCAGCCATAAAGCAGGGCAGGACTGCTGCTTACAATGGGGGATCAGATAGGATCTGTGCCACTGCTGACAGAATGCTCTGTTATACAGATAGCTAGAATCTCAGCCATAAAGCAGGGCAGGGACTGCTGCTTACAATGGGGGGATCAGATAGGATCTGTGCCACTGTGACAGAATGCTCTGTTATACAGATAGCTAGAATCTCAGCCATAAAGCAGGGCAGGACTGCTGCTTACTATGGGGGGATCAGATAGGATCTGTGCCACTGTGACAGAATGCTCTGTTATACAGATAGCTAGAATCTCAGCCATAAAGCAGGGCAGGACTGCTGCTTACAATGGGGGGATCAGATAGGATCTGTGCCACTGTGACAGAATGCTCTGTTATACAGATAGCTAGAATCTCAGCCATAAAGCAGGGCAGGACTGCTGCTTACAATGGGGGGATCAGATAGGATCTGTGCCACTGTGACAGAATGCTCTGTTATACAGATAGCTAGAATCTCAGCCATAAAGCAGGGCAGGACTGCTGCTTACAATGGGGGGATCAGATAGGATCTGTGCCACTGTGACAGAATGCTCTGTTATACAGATAGCTAGAATCTCAGCCATAAAGCAGGGCAGGACTGCTGCCTTACAATGGGGGGATCAGATAGGATCTGTGCCACTGTGACAGAATGCTCTGTTATACAGATAGCTAGAATTCAGCCATAAAGCAGGGCAGGACTGCTGCTTACTATGGGGGGATCAGATAGGATCTGTGCCACTGTGAACAGAATGCTCTGTTATACAGATAGCTAGAATCTCAGCCATAAAGCAGGGCAGGACTGCTGCTTACAATGGGGGGATCAGATAGGATCTGTGCCACTGTGACAGAATGCTCTGTTATACAGATAGCTAGAATCTCAGCCATAAAGCAGGGCAGGACTGCTGCTTACAATGGGGGGATCAGATAGGATCTGTGCCATTGTGACAGAATGCTCTGTTATACAGATAGCTAGAATCTCAGCCATAAAGCAGGAGAGAAAACAAAATTGACTGTGCAACAATTCTCTGTGTAACACAATATAACACATTGTTCTCAGGCAGAAATATCAAGTTGTTCTTTGGATAATTGTGTCGCTTGGAATTTAGATTTACTTTGCTGTTCCCATAGTGATCTGCCCCATTCCAGTTATTCACTTTCAGCCCAAATCTTTTATTTTCCATATCAAACTTCTAAGTGAAAAGCCGATGATATGAGAATAAATTTGCACCTTCTAATTCCCTTCCATCTCCCGGTTACACGGCGTAATGGGCCGAGCGAGCTCTCACTGCTTAAACGACGTGTCCCGTCTGACAGTTCCGGCAGCTTTAGCGGCTGATGAGTATTTCTTGCTCCTATTGTTACCTTGTTACCCGGGAGTCGGAAGGAACCTTGTCAGATGGAATTATTCCTTCAGAGAGCAAATTAGAGAGCCGCGTTTGCCCCGAAATGGAATTTTCTTTTTTCATTTTTAGTCTTGTTTCACGTGCTGGGAGATAATTACACACATATATCTATGATAGCTTTTATTCTTTCTGCGTAACATTCCAAAGCGCCCCCTTCCTCTTCAGCTATTGGCTGGACCTGCAGCTTTATTGTATTGCATGTTAATACTTATAGAGAGAACGGTAAGAACTAAGTGAGCTTTAGAGAGGTCTGTGTAAATACAGCCATAAGCACTCACAGAGTCCTCTATCAAAAGAAACAGGATTTATTTTCTTCTTTTTTCTACAGAAACATCCTTCAGGACACGAGGATGAATCTGCTCCTCTTTTACCCTCCCATCAGAATTTGCTCCCCCTCCCATCTGTGCTGTGTAATCTGAGCTACCGGCAGCGAGAGCTGCAGCAGGAAACTACGGAGACCAAGCTAAAATGGCAGCTGCTATCTTAAACAAACAGAGGGAGTTTCTAGGGCTGTTTATTCAGGTATGGTAAAGCTTTCTGAAGGATAAATATAGGGTTCTTGTTTGCACTATTGTGGGTCAACTATTGGCAGTAAAATGCCAAAATGCCTTTCCTTCTCCTCTAGGCTCATTTACTCATAGTGCAGCTGCAAGCACTGGAGGGCTAAAATTATACCCCATGGGTTAATAAGTGGGGCCCCCTGTGGGGTGGGCCCTGTGATTTCTATTGTTAGACCTTGATAGGCAGTGGTACATACAGGGGAAATGCACCATGGAGATCAGAGAAGCCAGATGAGAAGTGGAGAACCCAGAGCTGCTCCTATTGTTTGGAATGATAAGGATATGATAAGGAGCCCATGAAGTGTGTACTAAGTAGGCCAGAAATGTGCCAATAATATTGTATGAACTGTACATTTATTGGTATAGCTCAAGACCAATATCCATGTACTGTGAATATTGGTCAGTTCAGGGACTGGGCAGGTTGGGCAGACAATTGTATCGCTTTCTCATTTTTAAAGGGAAACCGTCATGATATTTATGGGGTACGTTTTATTTTTAAATGACACTGTTACACAGCAAATAATTCCCTCCCATTTAACCTTTTATTCTTGTACCAACAAATGTATTTGTAGCTGTAATATTGGTGTGTAGGCGCCATCTCAGTGCCTTGTGCCTGAGTCTGAGCTTTCAGCCAGCGCTACACATTAGAACTGCTTTCAGCTAACCTATTGTTTCTCCTACTCCCATGTAACTGGAGGAGTCCCAAGCCGGACTTGGATTTCTTACTATTGAGTGCTATTCTGATACCTACTGGGAGCTGCTATCTTGCTCCCTTCCCATTGTTCTGCTGATTGGCTGCTGGGGGTGAGGGGGGGGTATCACTCCAACTTGCAGCGCAGCAGTAAAGTGTGCCTGAGTCTGAGCTTTCAGCCAGCGCTACACATTAGAACTGCTTTCAGCTAACCTATTGTTTCTCCTACTCCCATGTAACTGGAGGAGTCCCAAGCCGGACTTGGATTTCTTACTATTGAGTGCTATTCTGATACCTACTGGGAGCTGCTATCTTGCTCCCTTCCCATTATTCTGCTGATCGGCTGCTGGGGGGGGAGGGGGGGATATCACTCCAACTTGCAGCGCAGCAGTAAAGTGTGCCTGAGTCTGAGCTTTCAGCCAGCGCTACACATTAGAACTGCTTTCAGCTAACCTATTGTTTCTCCTACTCCCATGTAACTGGAGGAGTCCCAAGCCGGACTTGGATTTCTTACTATTGAGTGCTATTCTGATACCTACTGGGAGCTGCTATCTTGCTCCCTTCCCATTGTTCTGCTGATTGGCTGCTGGGGGTGAGGGGAGGGGGGGATATCACTCCAACTTGCAGCGCAGCAGTAAAGTGTGCCTGAGTCTGAGCTTTCAGCCAGCACTACACATTAGAACTGCTTTCAGCTAACCTATTGTTTCTCCTACTCCCATGTAACTGGAGGAGTCCCAAGCCGGACTTGGATTTCTTACTATTGAGTGCTATTCTGATACCTACTGGGAGCTGCTACTGTTTTAGTCGTTATATAAAATGTTATTTTCCAGAGAACCACATTGTTCTACACAATATTACATATTTTTAGAGAAACTGTTTATGATGACGGCCGTTTCCTTTAAGGGCAAGTGATTTCAGAAGTTCAGGGTCGACTTTGTGGTTTATTTTTTAAATTCCAAAGGTCAAAATAATTCACTTGCGGAGGAAGATGTGACATTAAAAGAGGATAAAAGCGTCGGTGCCATTAGAGAGCAGGTTCTGCGGTACAAGGGGATATTACTGTGGCCCTATGTGCTCACCCCCTGTACTCTCTTCTCTGCCCATCGGGGGGCGCAGGTCAATGTGATTCTCACCCCCGTATCTGTGAATAGAAGCTTCCAACTCTCATGGTAAATCTATGGGGCTAAATATCACAAACAAAAAAACTTGAATAGAAATTATATGAATTGAAGTATTAAAGGGGAAGTTCACCTTTCAGTTCACTTTTGGTTATAGAATGAGCAATTTGTAAAATGGATCTTCTTTTTATTGTTTATAGTTTTCAAATTGTTTACATTTTTCTTCTGACTTTATCCAGCTTTCAAATGGGGGTCACTGACCCCGGCAGCCAAACCCTATTGCTCTGTGAGGCTCCAGTTTTATTGTTACTTTTTATTCCTTATCTTTATATTCATTCTTACTCACAATCTCTCACTCACATCACTGCTTGGTTGCTAGGGCAATCATAGAGTTGCCGAAATTCCAGACTGGAGAGCTGCTGAACAAAACTTGAAATAATTAATAAAAACTACACATAATAAAAAAATGAAGACCAATTGCAAATTATCTCAGAAAATCATAGAATGAGCAATTTTGAAGGTATGGGATCCGTTATCTGGAATCCCGTTATCCAGAAAATGATTCCCTTTTCTCTGTAATAATAAAACAGTACCTGTACTTGATCCCAACTAAGATATAATTACCCCTTATTGGGGCAGAACAGCCCTATTGGGTTTATTTAATGGTTAAATGATTCCCTTTTCTCTGTAATAATAAAACAGTACCTGTACTTGATCCCAACTAAGATATAATTACCCCTTATTGGGGCAGAACAGCCCTATTGGGTTTATTTAATGGTTAAATGATTCCCTTTCTCTGTAATAATAAAACAGTACCTGTACTTGATCCCAACTAAGATATAATTACCCCTTATTGGGGGCAGAACAGCCCTATTGGGTTTATTTCATGGTTAAATGATTCCCTTTTCTCTGTAATAATAAAACAGTACCTGTACTTGATCCCAACTAAGATATAATTACCCCTTATTGGGGCAGAACAGCCCTATTGGGTTTATTTAATGGTTAAATGATTCCCTTTTCTCTGTAATAATAAAACAGTACCTGTACTTGATCCCAACTAAGATATAATTACCCCTTATTGGGGGCAGAACAGCCCTATTGGGTTTATTTAATGGTTAAATGATTCCCTTTTCTCTGTAATAATAAAACAGTACCTGTACTTGATCCCAACTAAGATATAATTACCCCTTATTGGGGCAGAACAGCCCTATTGGGTTTATTTAATGGTTAAATGATTCCCTTTTCTCTGTAATAATAAAACAGTACCTGTACTTGATCCCAACTAAGATATAATTACCCCTTATTGGGGCAGAACAGCCCTATTGGGTTTATTTAATGGTTAAATGATTCCCTTTTCTCTGTAATAATAAAACAGTACCTGTACTTGATCCCAACTAAGATATAATTACCCCTTATTGGGGGCAGAACAATCCTGTTGGGTTTAATTAATGTTTTATTGATTTTTTAGTAGACTTAAGGTATGGAAATCCAAATTACAGAAAGAGCCCTTATCCAGAATCCCCTTGGTCCTGAGCGTTCTGGAAAAAGGGCCCTATACCTGTACTATATTACACACTATATTACACACTATATTACACACTATATTAGATAATAACATATTTACCCATAGTAATTCATGAATCCCTTTCATTAGTATCAGGTTCCGTAATTACAATTGCCTCTGTATTTTTCTATCAGAATGTGGTATTTTTAGCCGCCCGGGAGATGGCACTTCAGCGGTGCCCTAGGTAACGGCAATATAAACAGCAGCCTTGGGCGCAATCCCACGGCATTATTGTGTTTTACCAACACGGCTTGCCTTTGTACCGAGCTTCTTTTCTTTTAGGAGAAAGCAGTGTCTGTGCTTCTATGGCTGCTCTTCTGTGGCAGGTAGGGAAGTGCTCTTCCGCCATTGTCTCCTTTATTCTCCTTAAAGCGGAAGCAGGTCCACTTCTCAACTTCTCAAGCTTCTTCCAAGCAATTCTGGGGGAGAGAGAAGGTAGTTACTTCTTTATAACCCATCAGTTAATAGAGCTTCTCCGGCAGAATCCTGCATTGTAATCTGTTTTTCCCATGGGGCTAGCCATATTCTTCATTTCCCAGGGTGCCACAAAGGTAGACGTCCTGCCGTCGCTTCTAGTGTAGTTCAGTTAGTGCTCATCAACGGGTATCAGTCCCCGTGTTGGCTGTATAACTTACAATATATTTACAAGAACCTGGAGAGCACACTCAATTTGCAGTGAAGTAGTGAAGTTTTATTGAGGTGTCATATAGCACTACATGTTTCGGCTCAAAAGCCTTCCTCAGGTGCATGAACAAGTGAAAATGGCAAAAAGGGAATAAATACCCTCCACCCACCAACAAGTTTCACCAGCTCCACAGTCCCAGGGTGCCACAGCCATGTGACCTGTGCTCTGATAAACTTCACTCACACTTTACTGCTGCGCTGCAAGTTGGAGTGATATCCCCCCCCCTCACCCCCAGCAGCCGATCAGCAGAACAATGGGAAGGGAGCAAGATAGCAGCTCCCAGTAGGTATCAGAATAGCACTCAATAGTAAGAAATCCAAGTCTGGCTTGGGACTCCTCCAGTTACATGGGAGTAGAAGAAACAATAGGTTAGCTGAAAGCAGTTCTAATGTGTAGCGCTGGCTCCTTCTGAAAGCTCAGACTCAGGCACACTTTACTGCTGCGCTGCAAGTTGGAGTGATATCCCCCCCCCCCCCCAGCAGCCGATCAGCAGAACAATGGGAAGGGAGCAAGATAGCAGCTCCCAGTAGGTATCAGAATAGCACTCAATAGTAAGAAATCCAAGTCCGGCTTGGGACTCCTCCAGTTACATGGGAGTAGGAGAAACAATAGGTTAGCTGAAAGCAGTTCTAATGTGTAGCGCTGGCTGAAAGCTCAGACTCAGGCACACTTTACTGCAGTGCTGCAAGTTGGAGTGATATCCCCCCCCCTCACCCCCAGCAGCCGATCAGCAGAACAATGGGAAGGGAGCAAGATAGCAGCTCTCAGTAGGTATCAGAATAGCACTCAATAGTAAGAAATCCAAGTCCGGCTTGGGACTCCTCCAGTTACATGGGAGTAGGAGAAACAATAGGTTAGCTGAAAGCAGTTCTAATGTGTAGCGCTGGCTGAAAGCTCAGACTCAGGCACACTTTACTGCAGTGCTGCAAGTTGGAGTGATATCCCCCCCCTCACCCCCAGCAGCCGATCAGCAGAACAATGGGAAGGGAGCAAGATAGCAGCTCTCAGTAGGTATCAGAATAGCACTCAATAGTAAGAAATCCAAGTCCGGCTTGGGACTCCTCCAGTTACATGGGAGTAGGAGAAACAATAGGTTAGCTGAAAGCAGTTCTAATGTGTAGCGCTGGCTGAAAGCTCAGACTCAGGCACAAGGCACTGAGATGGCGCCTACACACCAATATTACAGCTACAAATACATTTGTTGGTACAAGAATAAAAGGTTAAATGGCAGAGGGAATTATTTGCTGTGTAACAGTGTCATTTAGAAATAAAAAGTGCCCCATAAATATCATGGCAGTATCCCTTAAAACTGCCATTTCACAGATAAGGTGAACTCCTCCTTATAGAAACTCCTGACACAGACAGCAGTTGTTGGAAGGGGTTTGTTTATAAAGAGGTAATTATCTCTATTTTCAAACTTTGCTCTTTATATGGGGGGAGTACAGGTGAAAACAAAACTATTCTGATTCAGGAAATACTTTGACATGGAAACCGTAACTAGATGTTTTTGGCCCCCACAACAGTCAGTTTGGGGCCCCTAAAGTTGACCTATTCTACCAAGATATATTGAAATTGCTCTATAATTAGGGTCTTACTGGGCCCCCTACACTCCTGCCCCCCCCTGACCCGCAGGGTCTGCTTCCTCTATAGTCATATCCCTGCATGGAAACATTTTGTTTTGGGTCAATACTAATATATATATTATTTTTTACATTTTTTACAGGTATTTCTGCCCCCACCTCCATTAGAGCTAACGCAATAAAACCCTGGATTGCTACTGAAAAGTATCGTTTTGACCAGAACATATCAAAACCAGCAAGCCTTTACTTTAATTTACATTATTCCCATTTCTCTGTGTTTCCCAGCATTACAGGCACTAGAGTAGATGGTTTTTGGAGCAGAATTTTGCTTAATTATTTATTTCTGTTAATGTAAAAGTCGCGGCGGGGGGGGGGGTCATTTATAAAGGCTGGGCAAATTTGCAATTGGGTAGGTAGTAACCTATAGCAACCAATCAGTGATTAGCCTTTTTCAACCAGCTGCAGGTTGAGCAGTGAAAGGAAATACCTGATTGGTTGCCATGGGTTACTGCCTAGGTGCAAATTTGCCCAGTGTTTATAAATGAGCCCCATTGTGATTAACGCAGAACATGATGTGGAACCAGCGCCTCCTAAGCTGTAATAGTGGGGAATGGGAAGTTTTTATAATACATTGATCTGTACTGAGTGTGGGCTGTGGGTGCGGCGGCACAATGGCATACAGTGTATTCTCTCCTGTCTGGCACTTCCCAGGGTACCCCAGGGGCCCGGCATGGGTCCCGATTGTGCGTCGGTCTCTGTCTGACACCTGGGCTCGGCTAATAAACAACCAATCCCTTCAGCCGCTACACAGAATCTGACAAGTGAAAATGAAACCTATTTTGATTGTAGATAAGTTACAGCATCTCCTGCCAACCAGAGGGACAATGTTCCCTTTATTTTATTCAACTGCAAAATGAACTTGGCCAAGGAGCCTGCAGTCCCCATAGATAGATATTGTGTTTGTTTTCCTTTCATTTAGGCAAAAGTGGCCGCTCATTATATGCATTGCATTTGCAATCTGTTTTTCCCATGGGGCTAGCCATATTCTCCATTTCCCAGGGTGCCACAGCCATGTGACCTGTGCTCTGATAAACTTCACTCACACTTTACTGCTGCGCTGCAAGTTGGAGTGATATCCCCCCCCCCTCACCCCCAGCAGCCAATCAGCAGAACAATGGGAAGGGAGCAAGATAGCAGCTCCCAGTAGGTATCAGAATAGCACTCAATAGTAAGAAATCCAAGTCTGGCTTGGGACTCCTCCAGTTACATGGGAGTAGGAGAAACAATAGGTTAGCTGAAAGCAGTTCTAATGTGTAGCGCTGGCTGAAAGCTCAGACTCAGGCACACTTTACTGCTGCGCTGCAAGTTGGAGTGATATCCCCCCCCCCCCTCACCCCCAGCAGCCCATCAGCAGAACAATGGGAAGGGAGCAAGATAGCAGCTCCCAGTAGGTATCAGAATAGCACTCAATAGTAAGAAATCCAAGTCCGGCTTGGGACTCCTCCAGTTACATGGGAGTAGGAGAAACAATAGGTTAGCTGAAAGCAGTTCTAATGTGTAGCGCTGGCTGAAAGCTCAGACTCAGGCACAATGCACTGAGATGGCGCCTACACACCAATATTACAGCTACAAATACATTTGTTGGTACAAGAATAAAAGTTTAAATGGCAGAGGGAATTATTTGCTGTGTAACAGTGTCATTTAGAGATACAAAGTGCCCCATATATATCATGGCAGTGTCCCTTATGAACAGATCAGAGTGCAAACCCACAGTATACATTCTGGCAGAGACCGGCGCACAATTGGGATCAATACTTTGCCCCCGGGTTAGTTTTTCCTTGTAAGAAGACCAAACTGACTTTATTTATTTCTACCCTTAGATCTGCAATAACTTCATTCTTTTTGCTCATGATTCTCTCGTCTCCCCATTGTCGGGGGGCACAAAGCACCACAACCCAATCCGCTCAATATCTTTGAAGTCTCAGAGTCGTCTCTGTACCGACACGGAGAATAAGAAGAGATGAAGTGAAGACACGTAGGAAGCTCTTGTTCTGCCCAAGGTTATTCCTACTCAGATAAAGAATTCTGTTTGCTGAGCACTTGTTTACTTGATCTCCCAAGGCCACAGGAACCTCTCCTGCCTTTCATTTTTTATTCCTCAATTCACAGCTTTTAACGTATTCTGTTTCTTCCCGTTTCATTCAGCTCCAAGGGCTCCTATACAGCCCCTTTATAACTGTTTCTATAAATGCACTAAAATGAATATATTGGCTTGGGTATTGGGTATTTATTCACATATATAATGTGCACTCAACTAAGGGTACGTAGATGACTAATTCCCATGAAGTAGGTAGTCAGATTGCTGTACATACTCACAGTGGAATGGAATAGCAGCCCAACAGTTCTTTACCAGTGAGCTTACAATCTAAGGTCCCTATCCCATTCCCATCAATCCCTGCCCCAGTGAGCTTACAATCTAAGGTCCCTATCCCATTCCCATCAGTCCCTGCCCCAGTGAGTTTACAATCTAAGGCCCCTATCCCATTCCCATCAGTCCCTGCCCCAGTGAGCTTACAATCTAAGGTCCCTATCCCATTCCCATCAGTCCCTGCCCCAGTGAGCTTACAATCTAAGGTCCCTATCACATTCCCATCAACCCCTGCCCCAGTGAGCTTACAGTCTAAGGTCCCTATCACATTCCCATCAGTCCCTGCCCCAGTGAGCTTACAATCTAAGGCCCCTATCACATTCCCATCAGTCCCTGCCCCAGTGAGCTTACAATCTAAGGTCCCTATTACATCCCTATCAGTCCCTGCCCCAGTGAGCTTACACTCTAAGGTCCCTATCCCATTCCCATCAGCCCTTGCCCCAGTGAGCTTACAATCTAAGGTCCCTATCACATTCCCATCAGCCCCTGCCCCAGTGAGCTTACGATCTAAGGTCCCTATCCCATTCCCATCAGTCCCTGCCCCAGTGAGCTTACAATCTAAGGTCCCTATCACATTCCCATCAGCCCCTGCCCCAGTGATCCCCAGTGAGCTTACAATCTAAGGTCCCTATCCCATTCCCATCAGTCCCTGCCCCAGTGGAGCTTACAGTCTAAGGTCCCTATCCCATTCCCATCAGTCCCTGCCCCAGTGAGCTTACAATCTAAGGTCCCTATCCCATTCCCATCAGTCCCTGCCCCAGTGGAGCTTACAGTCTAAGGTCCCTATGACATTCCCATCAGTCCCTGCCCCAGTGGAGCTTACAGTCTAAGGTCCCTATCACATTCCCATCAGTCCCTGCCCCAGTGAGCTTACAATCTAAGGTCCCTATCCCATTCCCATCAGTCCCTGCCCCAGTGGAGCTTACAGTCTAAGGTCCCTATGACATTCCCATCAGTCCCTGCCCCAGTGGAGCTTACAGTCTAAGGTCCCTATGACATTCCCATCAGTCCCTGCCCCAGTGAGCTTACAATCTAAGGTCCCTATCCATTCCCATCAGTCCCTGCCCCAGTGAGCTTACAATCTAAGGTCCCTATCCCATTCCCATCAGTCCCTGCCCCAGTGGAGCTTACAGTCTAAGGTCCCTATGACATTCCCATCAGTCCCCTGCCCCAGTGGAGCTTACAGTCTAAGGTCCCTATGACATTCCCATCAGTCCCTGCCCCAGTGAGCTTACAATCTAAGGTCCCTATCACATTCCCATCAGTCCCTGCCCCAGTGAGCTTACAATCTAAGGTCCCTATCCCATTCCCATCAGTCCCTGCCCCAGTGGAGCTTACAGTCTAAGGTCCCTATGACATTCCCATCAGTCCCTGCCCCAGTGAGCTCACAATCTAAACTCTCAGTCTAAGCTCCCTATCACATTCACATGCACTAGGGCCAGTTTTATCAGGGGCAAATTAAACTGCCTGTGTGTTTCTGAAATGTGGAAAGAAACTGGAGAAAACCTGTGAATGTTTTCACACACGATCTGACCGCTAATAAACTGCTGCCCAGAACAAATCCACTTGAAGTGTCCGCGCGGTTCCATCCAATTATCTCTCCCTTCTCTCGTCTCTCAGGGTCTCATTGCTCCTTCACATTGAGGGGGCACAATACCCTGGATACGGCGTTACACAAAGTCCCAGACACCGAGCCTATAATTCTTATTGCCTCTCATTGTACGACAAGAGAAATGTATCTTATTTCATTTCCTCCGGAGAGGTCAGAGGCAATAACTGGTGTAATAATGAAATGCGGGAAGGTCCCTAATAAATTCCTGCCCCCGGCACTACTACAAATTGGAGGCGGAAGGACGTGCCGGATGGTCACCCTTTCAGCAGATATTACTGAGCGCCTGATTGGTGCAGTTATACCCTGCTAGCGAGGGATTGGCCGCTCAGGAACACCTGCCGCATCCCTAATTGGATTATCGTTATACTGCAATATATATAATTATTGTACTGCTTGTTCCTTTTCCTCCCAAACCAAAGTCTTAATCAGGTGCTTGGCCAATTACCCCTGCAACTGAGAGACCAGAGCCGCCATATCGGAGAGTGCAGTTATTTTTATCAAGGTCACAAACATCCATTTCCGCTGGTTAAATCTAAATGATAGATTTGTAATCGGTTAGATCTTGACGTAAAAACCCACTGTATTGTAAAGTGCTGCCTGAGCCAGTGATAAGGAGATTATGATATGCTTACCGTAAATGATAAGGATATCACTCATGTATTATAAGGGATAATGTACCCCCTACTGTAAATGATAAGGATATTAGCAGTCACTGAGGGGTTCTGTGCCCATATAAAGGCACAAGGCTGCAGGCTGAGTTATACAGGGAACTCTGAGTATCACTCATGTATTATAAGGGATAATGTACCCCCTACTGTAAATGATAAGGATATTAGCAGTCACTGAGGGGTTCTGTGCCCATATAAAGGCACAAGGCTGCAGGCTGAGTTATACAGGGAACTCTGAGTATCACTCATGTATTATAAGGGATAATGTACCCCCTACTGTAAATGATAAGGATATTAGCAGTCACTGAGGGGTTCTGTGCCCCCCATATAAAGGCACAAGGCTGCAGGCTGAGTTATACAGGGAACTCTGAGTATCACTCATGTATTATAAGGGATAATGTACCCCCTACTGTAAATGATAAGGATATTAGCAGTCACTGAGGGGTTCTGTGCCCCCCATATAAAGGCACAAGGCTGCAGGCTGAGTTATACAGGGAACTCTGAGTATCACTCATGTATTATAAGGGATAATGTACCCCCTACTGTAAATGATAAGGATATTAGCAGTCACTGAGGGCTTCTGTGCCCCCATATAAAGGCACAAGGCTGCAGGCTGAGTTATACAGGGAACTCTGAGTATCACTCATGTATTATAAGGGATAATGTACCCCCTACTGTAAATGATAAGGATATTAGCAGTCACTGAGGGGTTCTGTGCCCCCATATAAAGGCACAAGGCTGCAGGCTGAGTTATACAGGGAACTCTGAGTATCACTCATGTATTATAAGGGATAATGTACCCCCTACTGTAAATGATAAGGATATTAGCAGTCACTGAGGGGTTCTGTGCCCCCCATATAAAGGCACAAGGCTGCAGGCTGAGTTATACAGGGAACTCTGAGTATCACTCATGTATTATAAGGGATAATGTACCCCCTACTGTAAATGATAAGGATATTAGCAGTCACTGAGGGGTTCTGTGCCCATATAAAGGCACAAGGCTGCAGGCTGAGTTAGGGTCCGGGGAGGGGGTACAACAATAGAACAGACCCCACAGTCTGGGTTCCCTAGGGCCAAATGATCGAATTAAAACAGTGGGCATCAATGAGCCGATGCGGCCTCCGATCAAAGTTGCCCTATCAAGATCTGCCAGATGTCGGTCAGGGAGTCCCGTTATTGGTGCCCATACATGGGCAGATAAGTGGCTGAATCGGTCTAAATGACCAATATTGGCGGCCCGTGAATGGGCACCTTTAAAGGGAAACTCCACTTACAAACTAGAAAGGGAAGTTTGAGAACAAACTTCATTTAGGTTTCAAAAACGTGAAGTTACTAAATGAAATCTGATTGGCTGTTTTTCTAACCTTGGACCACAGTTATATAGTAAAAACCACCGTGCAATGTTTGGGGGCCCTGGTTTTAATAGTGTCTGATTGGCAGCAATTTCAATTTCCCCACTGAAAGTCAATGGTAAAATGGTAAAACCTGATTGGCTGTTGGTCGCTCCGCCCACTTTGTCTAACCTTGAACCCCAGTTACCTGGTGCCTAACTCTGCAGAGTTTGGGGACCCCAGTGTTATTACTGTGAGATTGGCAGCAAGTCAATAGGTAAAATCTGATTGCATACCGCCCAACTGTCCCGCTTTCCGCGGGACAGTCCCGGTTTTGGTAGCGCGTCCCGCTGTCCCGGATACTTCCATGAATGTCCCGCAGTTCCGTACCCAGGGGCGCAACCTTATAAAAGGGCCAGGCTCCACAGAACAAGGAGCCGCATATAGAGAGGGGACGCTGAAGAAGAAGCAGCAGCATGTATGGAGGCACTGTATGGGGGGGCTAATGTGTATGGGGGGCTAATGTGTATGGGGGTTACTGTGTATGGGGCTACTGTGTATGGGGGGGCTAATGTGTATGGGGGGCTAATGTGTATGGGGTTACTGTGTATGGGCTACTGTGTATGGGGGGGCTAATGTGTATGGGGGGCTAATGTGTATGGGGGACACTGTGGGGGGGCTACTCTGTATGGGGGGCTACTCTGTATGGGGGGGCACCTGTGTATGGGGGGGCACCTGTGTATGGGGCTAATGTGTATGGGGGGCTAATGTGTATGGGGGGGCTAATGTGTATGGGGACACTGTGTGAGGGGGCTACTGTGTATGGGGGGGCTACTCTGTATGGGGGGGCACCTGTGTATGGGGGGGCTACTCTGTATGGGGGGGCACCTGTGTATGGGGGGGCTACTGTGTATGGGGGGCTAATGTGTATGGGGGGGCTAATGTGTATGGGGGGGCTAATGTGTATGGGGGACACTGTGTGGGGGGGCTACTGTGTATGGGGGACACTGTGGGAGGGGCTACTCTGTATGGGGGGGCATCTGTGTATGGGGGGGCTACTGTGTATGGGGGGCTACTGTGTATGGGGGGGCACCTGTGTATGGGGGCCTACTGTGTATGGGGGGCTACTGTGTATGGGGGGGTGCTGTGTATGGGGGGGGAAAAACTGGTACTTAGTTATAACTCACATATAACTGACTGCCTTCTCTCTATATCTGTATTTATATGTAGGAGTTGCTATATTGTTTTCCTTAGGTAATACAGTATGAGGGAATAGCACATTTGCATCTGATCCCACCATTTCAACTATATAAAAGGAGTATTTTTTTTAAAAATGGGGAGTGGCCACACAAAGTGGGCGTGGTCAAAAAAATGTGGCGCGCGCAGCGCGCCAAATCTTTTTGTCCCTCTTTTCAGTTTTCAAATGTTGGGAGGTATGTGATTGGCTGTTCACAGCTCCACCCACTTTTGGGCATCCAACAATCATCATATTGTCATTCAGGCTGACCCCATGACTATGGGATTCAAGTTTGGGACTTTTGGGCCATGGACCCTGCGGCCTCCTGTTCCAGCGTTACATACACACACACACGTGCACACACACACGTACACACACACACACACACACGTGCACACACACACGTGCACACACACGTGCACACACACACACACACACACGTGCACACACACACGTGCACACACACACGTACACACACACACACACACGTACACACACACACACACGTGCACACACACACGTACACACACACACACACGTACACACACACACACACACGTACACACACACACACACACGTACACACACACACACACGTGCACACACACACGTACACACACACACACACACACGTACACACACACACACACACACACACACGTGCACACACACACGTACACACACACACACACGTGCACACACACGTACACACACACGTGCACACACACACACATACGTGCACGCACACACACACGTGCACACACACACACACATGTACACACACACGTGCACACACACACACACACGTACACACACACGTGCACACACACACACATACGTGCACACACACACACATACGTGCACACACACACACACACGTACACACACACGTGCACACACACACACATACGTGCACGCACACACACACGTGCACACACACACGTGCACACACACACACACATACGTGCACACACACACACATACGTGCACGCACACACACACGTGCACACACACACGTGCACACACACATACGTGCACACATACGTGCACACACACACACATACGTGCACACACACACAGACATGAGCAGTAAATCAGCTGCATGTTTACAGATGAATCACGTGCGGTGCAAAAACATTCTAATTAGAACTTTACGATTGGTTACCATGGCAATGGCAGTTATGACAATCACATTGGCAACTAACCTTTTGTGCTACCCCAGGAGAGTTTCTTTCACACTGTGTGTATATATATATATATATGTGTGTATATTGCTTTAAAGGGGAAGTTCACCTATGTCCATGTTAGAGATAGACCTATTCTAAGCAAGCTGATTTTCATTACTTATTTTGGATTTCTATTCGGCATCAAGTTATAAAGTTACCTGGCTGTTGGGGTCAATGACCCTAGAAACGGAAAAAAAAATATTTTTTTAATGCTTATATTTATCTCCATCATATAGAAATGACCTGCGGAGAACGTGGTACAGGGGACGGGGGATCTGTTATACTATTGGCTATCGCTCTCTCCTTGCTCGGTATAATGAGGCTGACGTTTCCATCCCTATACGAGTCGTTAGTAATTAGATTTGAGGAGTGACAGTAAGTAGCCCCTCTCCCCCCCGCGCTGGCTGCTCACAGTGAGACTCCCTTCCCCGACTGACAGTTCCTAAAATGACATTCTCATTAGGGGGCAATCATTCTGTCAGGAGTCGCACACAGCCGTTCTACAAAGACACTTTATTTCAGCTTTCCCTGTTAGTGACTAGAAACCCCCCCGGCAATGCAGGGTCCCAACCCGAGGGGTACAGGTTAAATAAGGAATATCAGACTTGGGACAGTCAGGTATAATTATAAGATATAGAGTTTGGGCACAGAGACCCCCCAGTTGGGCAGAATCAGGTGTAACATACAGGTTCTGCCCAATAAGTAGGCACAGGCTCACTAAGTGCTACAGTCAGGGCTGCCATCAGGGGTCACAGGGGGGAGAGAGCAATGTTTTAGGGGGCCCTGGGCTGGCTAGCAATGTTTTAGGGGGTCCTGGGATGGCTAGCAATGTTTTAGGGGACCCTGGGCTGGCTAGCAATGTTTTAAGGGGTCCTGGCTAGCATGTTTAGGGGCCCTGGCTGGCTAGCAATGTTTTAGGGGGCCCTGGGCTGGCTAGCAATGTTTTAGGGGGCCCTGGGCTGGCTAGCAATGTTTTAGGGGGCCCTGGGCTGGCTAGCAATGTTTTAGGGGACCCTGGGCTGGCTAGCAATGTTTTAAGGGGTCCTGGGCTGGCTAGCAATGTTTTAGGGGGCCCTGGTCTGGCTAGCAATGTTTTAGGGGGCCCTGGTCTGGCTAGCAATGTTTTAGGGGGCCCTGGGCTGGCTAGCAATGTTTTAGGGGGCCCTGGGCTGGCTAGCAATGTTTTAGGGGGCCCTGGGCTGGCTAGCAGTGTTTTAGGGGTTCCTTGCCCTGGCACCACTGCAAAACGTAACCTCACCAATGTTTCAGGTGGGCCCTGGCTACCAATGTTTCAGGTGGGCCCTGGCTACCAATGTTTTAGGTGGGACCTGGCTACCAATGTTTTAGGTGGGCCCTGGCTACCAATGTTTTAGGTGGGCCCTTGTACTGATGGGAGGGGTCACTGGGGAGGGGCAGACAATTTTGTTGTGAGGGGCCCCGCGATTTCTGATGGTGGCCCTGGCTACAGAACTGGGGTTAAGTTGGACTAATGCAAAGGTGCCAGTTTGTGCACTTTGCCCTGTAAAGTAACGATGCCCCATGATGTATGCAGTGATGTGAGACCAGGCTGCAAGCAGAACCTTAGGGTGCCACACACGGGCCGGTTTCAGCTGCCGATAGTCCTTTAGATGGATTGGGCAGCTTATCTGCCCCTGTATGGGCAAAAATGACTGGCCTCCCTGACCAACATCTGGCCTGGAATTGACCAGATCTCCATAGGCAGGTTTGATTATTCTGTTGGATTGGGGACCTAATTGGCTTGTTGATACGGTTGCTTGAGTTGCTCCCCAACATTTTTTTACATTTAAATGTCGCTCACGGGTAATAAAGGTTGGGGACCCCTGATGTACAACACGAGTGCATCAATGTGCAGACATGTGGGTGTAGCCGGGGGCCCCTCATAGTCCCATTCAAACTTTAATTCATAGAAAGAGTTCCACTGATTAATGTTTATTGGGGGTCAGTGGCCCTAAGTTTAACCCCTTCACACCTACCTGCCCCAGCTCTGTGCCATCATTGCTTGATATGGAAGTTACACAAGCTTTTGCATAAGTTACGTAAGTTTAGGGGCCCAATGATATTGCTGTGGGGCCCAAAACCAGTCAGTAGTAGTTCATAAAAATAGTAGAAATAATTAATGTGCTAATAAGTCAGTATTTTAATTGGGGGGTCAGTGGAAAGTTATGAAATTTCTTTGAAAATAACATTTTTGCATAAGTTACGTAAATTTGTAAATTGCATAAGCGTCGGGGCCCCAATAATGTTGCTGTGGGGCCCAATAACCAGTCATTCCCCTGCTGGAAAGTTCATGTAGGAGTCGCTCATATCAGTCAGTAAATAGATCCCAATACAAACAGCTGATGTGACTCTATAATAACCAGTCATTCCCCTGCTGGAAAGTTCATGTAGGAGCCGCTCATATCAGTCAGTAAATAGATCCCAATACAAACAGCTGATGTGACTCTATAATAACCAGTCATTCCCCTGCTGGAAAGTTCATGTAGGAGCCGCTCATATCATTCAGTAAATAGATCCCAATACAAACAGCTGATGTGACTCTATAATAACCGGTCATTCCCCTGCTGGAAAGTTCATGTAGGAGCCGCTCATATCAGTCAGTAAATAGATCCCAATACAAACAGCTGATGTGACTCTATAATAACCAGTCATTCCCCTGCTGGAAAGTTCATGTAGGAGCCGCTCATATCAGTCAGTAAATAGATCCCAATACAAACAGCTGATGTGACTCTATAATAACCAGTCATTCCCCTGCTGGAAAGTTCATGTAGGAGCCGCTCATATCATTCAGTAAATAGATCCCAATACAAACAGATGATGTGACTCTATAATAACCGGTCATTCCCCTGCTGGAAAGTTCATGTAGGAGCCGCTCATATCATTCAGTAAATAGATCCCAATACAAACAGCTGATGTGACTCTATAATAACCAGTCATTCCCCTGCTGGAAAGTTCATGTAGGAGCCGCTCATATCATTCAGTAAATAGATCCCAATACAAACAGCTGATGTGACTCTATAATAACCAGTCATTCCCCTGCTGGAAAGTTCATGTAGGAGTCGCTCATATCATTCAGTAAATAGATCCCAATACAAACAGCCGATGTGACTCTATAATAACCAGTCATTCCCCTGCTGGAAAGTTCATGTAGGAGCCGCTCATATCATTCAGTAAATAGATCCCAATACAAACAGCCGATGTGACTCTATAATAACCAGTCATTCCCCTGCTGGAAAGTTCATGTAGGAGTCGCTCATATCAGTCAGTAAATAGATCCCAATACAAACAGCTGATGTGACTCTATAATAACCAGTCATTCCCCTGCTGGAAAGTTCATGTAGGAGCCGCTCATATCATTCAGTAAATAGATCCCAATACAAACAGCCGATGTGACTCTATAATAACCAGTCATTCCCCTGCTGGAAAGTTCATGTAGGAGCCGCTCATGTCATTCAGTAAATAGATCCCGATACAAACAGCTGATGTGACTCTATAATAACCAGTCATTCCCCTGCTGGAAAGTTCATGTAGGAGCCGCTCATATCATTCAGTAAATAGATCCCGATACAAACAGCTGATGTGACTCTATAATAACCAGTCATTCCCCTGCTGGAAAGTTCATGTAGGAGCCGCTCATATCATTCAGTAAATAGATCCCAATACAAACAGCCGATGTGACTCTATAATAACCAGTCATTCCCCTGCTGGAAAGTTCATGTAGGAGCCGCTCATATCATTCAGTAAATAGATCCCAATACAAACAGCTGATGTGACTCTATAATAACCAGTCATTCCCCTGCTGGAAAGTTCATGTAGGAGCCGCTCATATCATTCAGTAAATAGATCCCAATACAAACAGCTGATGTGACTCTATAATAACCAGTCATTCCCCTGCTGGAAAGTTCATGTGCAAAGCTTCTCTGCATTGGCTTTTACTTCATACGCAAGTTACGTAAGTTTTTACGTAACTAAATTGCGTAGCTGTGTGCTGATTGGTCAGTGTACTTGAGATGTATTTTTAGCCCCTGGATGTGCCCAAGTGTATTGATCCCGTAACCTTCCTGTTTGATCCATACAATGTTTATGTTCCATTACATATAATCAGTCAGATTTATACATAGCGCCGTGTCCGCAGAGCGATACATATCTCAGGGGGCGGGATGTACTGATACCCGGGGCAATTAAATGGGTGTTACTCTCCATCTGTTCATGTAATGGGTGTGTTGGCTATGAAGGGATAATATTGATGTTCTATAGTGAGGAATCTTTATTTAGCTGAGCTATAGATAAGTGCCTACTGTGCTGCCATTGCTGCTGTGTGTAAGGAGTAAGGAAAGATTAGATGCTATCCCCACCCCACAGGGGCCCCCACCCAGCCGCATCCCCCACACCCACTAACCCCCGCAGGGACCCCTGCTGAGCCTCCCTTACCACAAAGAAGTGGATAATGCCACAGAAGGTTATGTGTCTCTGTAGATTTGTATTTCTATTGCACTATGTGTATACACTGCACTACAGCAGACCAACACAGACAGAAAGGCCCTGCCCCACAGAGCTTACAATCTAAGGGTGGGAGAAGGGAGCTCCGTGAGTCTGCACCCTATATATATATATATTCACCAGAACCTACTGAAAATTCTAAATATATTTCTGCCAGTGTTTTTCCAATGTTTCCACAGACCCCCCCCAGCATTATTCCCATTAGCTTTCCCTTACTAGTTCAATTATGGCCTCTCCGCGGTGGATTTACCCCTTTCATGATCCCTGATTGCTCTTATTTCCGCCACAAGCAGACTTCAAGGGCCATCTAATCAAGCTGCCTGCTTAATTGTTCTGTCTCTCCGCAATGTTTGCCCCGGCTGCTCATCCCACAAGGGCCCTTCAGCCCTAAAAATGGCTCCCCGGGAATGACACACATTCCGCAGCAAAGGGGAGACGTGAGTTTCTAAATTACCACAACGGCAAATGAATGAGCCATTGACGTGTGCGAGAGCATCGCTGGGCCGGGAGATGCTGAAAGGAAAATATCTATTATCTTTCTTGGAATTTCCATTACATTTAGGAACAGGAAGGCTGAACCCAGAGAAACCCCACTTTTTATTATTATTATTGTTATTATTATTATTATTAGCCAACATATTTCACTGCGCTGTACAACAAATAGGTGTATACACTGAGCATACAGATTTACCTATAAAAACAACCAATAACTGATACAGCTGACTGGCTTCTGAACAAAGGGTAGCAACCATAGCAACTGTAGAGCAGCTAAATGCCAAACCATAGCAACCGTAGAGCAGTTAAATGCCAAACCATAGCAACCGTAGAGCAGCTAAATGCCACACCATAGCAACCGTAGAGCAGTTAAATGCCAAACCATAGCAACCGTAGAGCAGTTAAATGCCAAACCATAGCAACCGTAGAGCAGTTAAATGCCAAACGGAGGAGCTCCCACATCTGGCTGGGAATTAGCAGGGTTGATTGCTTCTCTGACGGCTGAAAAATGCCATTGTTAATATGTACCAAACACAACACCTGTCGCTGTAATCTGTTCCTTCAAACAGTCGGAATAAATTCCATTTTCATAGGCTGAAATCCAGCTGCAAAATAGTTCTTCTCCTTCTGCATCATTTGAAATCCTGGCAGGGGAGGAGGGACTAAAATATTGATGTTACAAAATATAACAACTTCACCACAGCTTACAGACAGCATGCAGGAACTACATAACCCACAATGCATTGCACCCCCCAGTCCGACCCTGTATTGAGTGCTATTCTGATACCTACTGGGAGCTGCTATCTTGCTCCCTTCCCATTGTTCTGCTGATCGGCTGCTGGGGGTGAGGGGGGGGATATCACTCCAACTTGCAGCGCAGCAGTAAAGTGTGCCTGAGTCTGAGCTTTCAGCCAGCGCTACACATTAGAACTGCTTTCAGCTAACCTATTGTTTCTCCTACTCCCATGTAACTGGAGGAGTCCCAAGCCGGACTTGGATTTCTTACTATTGAGTGCTATTCTGATACCTACTGGGAGCTGCTATCTTGCTCCCTTCCCATTGTTCTGCTGATCGGCTGCTGGGGGTGAGGGGGGGGGGGATATCACTCCAACCATATTATTATATTAGTAACATTATTATTTATTACATTAAATATCATGAAAAGCCTGCATATTGTTTAAACTGGTGTATATTGAAAAGTTTCTTGAAATTATGTTTACTTTTCAAAAAGCAAAAGTTGTGTGTGGGTGAAGTTCCCCTTTAACCTTTATTGCTCTGAAGGAGACCATGCAATGCAGAGGCATTGGCTTTGTATGAAACTTATCTGGAGTAAGGGAGGATAAAGTAGCCAAGGTCAGAGTAACAGGCTTTCTCTCTATTAACATCATCCTTGAGAATCGCCTGGTAACCAGAGAAACTGATGTGAAGGGCACATACGTCTCTATATAATGTATAAACAGCTGTATTGGCCTCGGGATCTGTAATGTTGTTTGGAGAAAAACACTCATATGTGCCCATGGGAACTGCCCTCTGACTCCGTACAACTCTGAGCAGGTACATTTTCTAATACGTTTTAATATACTTCTGATATCCTTATCATTTACAGTAGGGGGGGTACATTACCTCTTATAATACATGAGTGATACTCAGAGTTCCCTGTATAACTCAGCCTGCAGCCTTGTGCCTTTATATGGGCACAGAACCCCTCAGTGACTGCTAATATCCTTATCATTTACAGTAGGGGGTACATTATCCCTTATAATACATGAGTGATACTCAGAGTTCCCTGTATAACTCAGCCTGCAGCCTTGTGCCTTTATATGGGCACAGAACCCCTCAGTGACTGCTAATATCCTTATCATTTACAGTAGGGGGTACAGTATCCCTTATAATACATGAGTGATACTCAGAGTTCCCTGTATAACTCAGCCTGCAGCCTTGTGCCTTTATATGGGGGGCACAGAACCCCTCAGTGACTGCTAATTTACAGCAGAGGATATATTATCCCACATTGATTGTTTTTTAATGACATAATTCATTTAATGCCCCAGTAATGAGGAACACCGTATCCAAAAGGCAAATTAAAGCTATTTATTTCCCATCCCGGGAACAGACACATTAGGTTTTGTACATGCGTAATGAACATCAGAGTGTCCATATAAAGAGATCCTTATCATTGCTCTTGGCCTGAAGCGTGAAGACACACTGAGCTACTAGTAGCAGCTACTTGTCACGGCTTCTGAACTCCAGAAAACCCCCTGCCATAGACAATACTGAGAATTGCCTCTACTAAACACACACAGAGACAATTATCAGTAAATGATCAGCATTGTCTGTTTTAGTAGCCGTGACATGAAGCTGCTACTAGTAGCCCTGTGTGTCTTCACCCTAAGGAACAGGAATGACAGGGGGTGTAGTCAGGCCAATAGGGTATCCAGCACAGGCTCTACTGCCCTCTAGTGTTCACCTGCGTATTTACTCAACACGGTAACATCTCTAGCAGTGGCAACTTATCTCAATGTAAACGGCCAGCAGGAAACCATTTGTGCTGATTCGGCTAAAGTCGCCCAAAGTTGCCCCACAGGGTCACTTTCTACCAGCAATTTAATTTCTCACCGGTATTAAAGCACTGAAGGAGATTAGTCGCCACAGAGAGGATTCTGTTCTCAGCGGGATTGTTGCCTTAAAGAAACAGTAACTCCAAATAAATGTAAATGTTTGTAAGTAGTTAAAATATAATGTACTATTAACCTGCGCTGGTAAAAGTTGTGTGTTTGTGTCAGGAAGGTTACTATATAAATAAGCTGCTGTGTAGCCCGGGGGCAGCCATTTAAAGGGGAAAAGGCACAGGTTACATAGCAGGTAACAGATAACATTATATTCTACAGAGCTTATCCGTTATCTGCTATGTAACCTGTGCATTGTTTGGTGTTACTGTTCCTTGAAAATTGTCATCCACATAGCCACACACACACAGAAACACACACACACATAGACATACAGACGGAGACAAACACAGATTCACACATAGACACAAACACATAGACATATACACAGATACATACATAGACACACACACACACACACAACGACATAACACACACTACATAGATACACACATAAACACACTACATAGATACACACATAGACATATACACAGACATACACACACTACACAGACATAACACACACTACATAGATACACACATAGACATATACACAGACATACACACACTACACAGACATAACACACACTACATAGACACACACACAGACATAACACACACTACATAGATACACACATAAACACACTACATAGATACACACGTACACACACTACATAGATACACACATAAACACACTACATAGATAACACATAGACATAACAAACACTACACAGACACACACACACATACACAAAGACATAACACACACTACATAGATACACACATAGACATATACACAGACATACACACACAAAGACACACACTACACAGACATAACACACACTACATAGACACACACAGACATAACACACACTACATAGATACACACATAAACACACTACATAGATACACACGTACACACACTACATAGATACACACATAAACACACTACATAGATACACACATAGACATAACAAACACTACATAGACACACACACATAAACAAAGACATAACACACACTACATAGATACACACATAAACACACTACATAGATACACACATACACACACTACATAGATACACACATACACACTACATAGATACACACATACACACTACATAGATACACACATAGACATATACACAGACATAAACACACAAAGACGCACACTACACAGACATAACACACACTACATAGACACACACACAGACATAACACACACTACATAGATACACACATAGACATAACAAACACTACACAGACACACACACAGACACACACACATAGACATACACACAGACACACACATAGACATAACACACACACACACACAGAGTGGGATAGCCCCCTCCTCCCTGTCACTCCCCCCAGCTCTCACTTTGCTGTTAGAGAAGCCGTTAGTGTCGGAGGCAGTAGAAGAAGCAGCGGCTGCAGATGCCTCCAGCTCCCCGGAGCAGTAAGTAGGCAGCCTGCCTGCCATTGGGGCTGGGGGTCCCCGGGGTATGAGTCTACCTGTTACCCCTCCCCAGGTACAATAATGTGATGCTCTCTATATCCTGTTCCCCTGCCATTGGGGCTGGGGGTCCCCGGGGTATGAGTCTACCTGTTACCCCTCCCCAGGTACAATAATGTGATGCTCTCTATATCCTGTTCCCCTGCCATTGGGGCTGGGGGTCCCCGGGGTATGAGTCTACCTGTTACCCCTCCCCAGGTACAATAATGTGATGCTCTCTATATCCTGTTCCCCTGCTGTAGGAGTGAGGATCCCAGAGCACAATTTCCCCCCACCTGAAGGGAACGATGACCCCAAGGAACATCTCCACCACCCAAAGCCTCTTCCCGGCCATGGCCAGTAACTCCAGCCAGCAGTTCATGGGGCTGCAGCTCATCCACTCCTACAAAGCCCTCATCATCCCCTGCTACTCCCTGGTGGTCTTCACCGGCATCTTTGGCAATTACCTGCTCATCTATGTCATCTGCCGAACCAAGAAGATGCACAACGTCACCAACTTTCTGGTGGGCAACTTGGCGTTCTCCGACATGCTCATGTGTGCCACCTGTGTGCCCCTCACCTTGGCGTACGTTTTCGAGCCCAGGGGATGGGTTTTTGGCCACTTCCTCTGCTACTTCGTCTTTCTGATGCAGCCGGTGACCGTCTACGTTTCGGTCTTCACGTTGACGGTGATCGCAGTGGACAGGTACCACGCCACCGTTTACCCCCTCAGGAGACGGTTGACCATTCCTACCTGCGCCTACATTCTAGCTGGAATTTGGCTGCTGAGTTGTTTAATGGCCGCCCCGGCCTTGGCACACACCTACCACGTTGAGTTCCCTCAGCTGGACTTCTCCATCTGTGAGGAGTTTTGGTTTGGGATGGAGAAGAAACGCCTGGCGTACGCCTACAGCACCCTCATCCTAACCTATGCCCTTCCTTTCATTATCATCGCCCTGTCCTACCTGAGGATCTCCGTCAAACTGAAGAACCGGGTGGTCCCCGGGAACATCACCAACGTGCAGGCCGAGTGGGACAGGGCCAGGAGGAAGAAGACCTTCCGCTTGTTGGTACTGGTGGTGGGGGCCTTCGGCATGTGTTGGCTGCCGCTGCATATCTTCAATATAATGAAAGATATTGATATTCATCTCATCGACAAGCAGTACTTTAACCTGGTGCAGCTGCTGTGCCATTGGTTGGCCATGATGTCGGCCTGCACCAACTCCTTGCTCTACGCCTGGTTGCACGACAGCTTCCGAGGGGAACTCAAAAAGATGTTTCTGTGGAAGAGGAAAAGGATAGGGCCCACGGCGCCTTGTGTCCTCAGCGTGGTCCTGTAATTTATAGAGAGGGAAACAATGTCCAGATGGCCCGGCAACTTGTTTGCGCACAGTGGCATAAACCCCATGCATTATGGAACAGTGGTTTGTACACTTTGCTGGAGAGGAATGGGGGGGGGGGGGTGCTGTTTGCCTTCTGTCCAGGAGCCCAGAGGCAGAATGTTATCTCTGTGCGCAGAGCATCCTGAATATGGATAGGATTATGGCTTGCACAGACTGAACCCTGACACCTTGTTGGTCATTCAGAAATGGATAGAACTGTGTATAGTATTGGGACAATAAGGAAACCTTTCCAGATATTATTGTTACCCTGCTACTATAGGCACCATCTCCCCCTACTATACCTGCTATCCCACAGCCCCAGTCCCTTCCCAGAGGCTATTATCCCCCACTGCTACTATAGGCACCATCTCTCCCTACTATACCTGTTATCCCACAGCCCCAGTCCCTTCCCAGAGGCTATTATCCCCCCACTGCTACTATAGGCACCATCTCTCCCTACTATACCTGCTATCCCACAGCCCCAGTCCCTTCCCAGAGGCTATTATCCCCCCACTGCTACTATAGGCACCATCTCTCCCTACTATACCTGCTATCCCACAGCCCCAGTCCCTTCCCAGAGGCTATTATCCCCCACTGCTACTATAGGCACCATCTCTCCCTACTATACCTGCTATCCCACAGCCCCAGTCCCTTCCCAGAGGCTATTATCCCCCCACTGCTACTATAGGCACCATCTCTCCCTACTATACCTGCTATCCCACAGCCCCAGTCCCTTCCCAGAGGCTATTATCCCCCCACTGCTACTATAGGCACCATCTCTCCCTACTATACCTGCTATCCCACAGCCCCAGTCCCTTCCCAGAGGCTACTATCCCCCCACTGCTACTATAGGCACCATCTCTGCCTACTATACCTGCTATCCCACAGCCCCAGTCCCTTCCCAGAGGCTATTATCCCCCCACTGCTACTATTGGCACCATCTCTCCCTACTATACCTGCTATCCCACAGCCCCAGTCCCTTCCCAGAGGCTATTATCCCCCCACTGCTACTATAGGCACCATCTCTCCCTACTATACCTGCTATCCCACAGCCCCAGTCCCTTCCCAGAGGCTATTATCCCCCCACTGCTACTATAGGCACCATCTCTCCCTACTATACCTGCTATCCCACAGCCCCAGTCCCTTCCCAGAGGCTATTATCCCCCCACTGCTACTATAGGCACCATCTCTCCCTACTATACCTGCTATCCCACAGCCCCAGTCCCTTCCCAGAGGCTATTATCCCACTGCTACTATAGGCACCATCTCTCCCTACTATACCTGCTATCCCACAGCCCCAGTCCCTTCCCAGAGGCTATTATCCCCCCACTGCTACTATAGGCACCATCTCTCCCTACTATACCTGCTATCCCACAGCCCCAATCCCTTCCCAGAGGCTATTATCCCCCCACTGCTACTATAGGCACCATCTCTGCCTGCTTATGAAACTGCAAGAAGTGCTCCAGCTCAGGGACTAGACCCTCTTATCCTGTAAGTTTTGAAAACATAACCTGTTGCCTCTCGCAGCCGAGAGATGCTGGGAGTTATAGTCGAATCGTAGCTAGAGAGGTGCAGGTAATGTATGTTAATACTGTTTCTTGGGAATGTCTATGAATGGTGATTTTTAAATTTTTTTAAAACTGTGTTTGTAGGAATTGGAATGACTGTAGATATTGATATTTACACTGGTTTGTGCAGTCAAAGGATGGCAGGGGCTGCTGGGAAGTGTAGTTCCGCCGCAGTTTGAATGTTGTAGCTTCAATACCCATAATGTACAGTACATGCATATCATTTTATTGTCTATGAATATGTTTGAGGTCATCCCAAAGAGATGCAAGAAACCTATTGGTTGGGACCCAAAATCAATGTGTAATTGATGCCGTATTTTTTTACCTCCAATGGACAATAGTAATTATAATAAAGTGAATAACTTTTTAACCCTTAAATATTCACCAATGGCATCAGAAGGCAACATTGAAATAGCTCTATATTAGGGTTACAGTGGGCGACCTTGGTACATGCTAAACCCTGGTTATACACAAATATATATATAATTATATATAGCGCTATCCTTATAATGTACTTATGGCAAGGGCAAACACTCAGATAAAGCCGTTTATAAATCTGTTTATATAATTTCTTAATAAAAACCTTTATTTCCCACTGAAAGTCTTGTGTATATTATTATTATTATTATTATTATTATTATACATGTTCCTGCTCACAGCCTTGTGCTATCTTACAGGGCCCAGCATCGCTGCATTGTGGCACAAAGGGAAACTGGTTGCTAAGTCTGAGAAATATCCGAATGTTGTAGCCTTGAAGTGCGCGCAGCAACACAGCGACCCCCCCGGCCCCCCGGCCCCCCGGCCCTGGGCATAGGGAACTGCACATAGTGATATTTAGGCAAACATACAAAGCTAAAGGCACTATAATTATAAATGAATCACATAATAAATCACATGTATGAATACAAATATACAGAGAAGGAATGTTCTGGGCACACAATAAGCTGTACCCCCATACTGTACTGTCTAAGGGAAACACTATGGCACCCCCTACCCATATGTATAAACACAAATATACAGAGAAGGAATGTTCTGGGCACACAATAAGCTGTACCCCCATACTGTACTGTCTAAGGGAAACACTATGGCACCCCCTACCCATATGTATAAATACAAATATACAGAGAAGGAATGTTCTGGGCACACAATAAGCTGTACCCCCATACTGTACTGTCTAAGGGAAACACTATGGCACCCCCTACCCATATGTATAAATACAAATATACAGAGAAGGAATGTTCTGGGCACACAATAAGCTGTACCCCCATACTGTACTGTCTTTAGGAAAAAGACACTCCCGTAAATATGAATAAATAGAAATATCCAGTGAAGGAATGTCAAATACACAAATAACTGCAGCTTCAGTGACATTCTCTCTGCCCTTATACACAGCATAAGTGGCTGCAGGGTCACCCGAGTCCACAGCATTTGCATTGTACCTACTAATTGCCAATTAATCCTTGTAAATATCACAGGAACTTTACAAGTGGGTTATTAAAGAGGTGATTCTGTCCTTGGCCTGGGAATTCTACTAACAAGGATAATACTGGGTATTAATAGTCCAGTACTGTCAGTAATGCATTGTAAAATCAAAACATATGTAGAAAATATAGTTTTGATTTATTTTGTATATAATATATATAGGCACGGTGTAACCCCCATATCCTATACACACAGTAACTGTATAATATATAGGCACGGTGTAACCCCCATATCCTATACACACAGTAACTGTATAATATATAGGCACAGTGTAACCCCCATATCCTATACACACAGTAACTGTATAATATATAGGCACGGTGTAACCCCCATATCCTATACACACAGTAACTGTATAATATATAGGCACGGTGTAACCCCCATATCCTATACACACAGTAACTGTATAATATATAGGCACAGTGTAACCCCCCATATCCTATACACACAGTAACTGTATAATATATAGGGCACAGTGTAACCCCCATATCCTATACACACAGTAACTGTATAATATATAGGCACAGTGTAACCCCCATATCCTATACACACAGTAACTGTATAATATATAGGCACAGTGTAACCCCCATATCCTATACACACAGTAACTGTATAATATATAGGCACAGTGTAACCCCCATATCCTATACACACAGTAACTGTATAATATATAGGCACAGTGTAACCCCCATATCCTATACACACAGTAACTGTATAATATATAGGCACGGTGTAACCCCCATATCCTATACACACAGTAACTGTATAATATATAGGCACGGTGTAACCCCCATATCCTATACACACAGTAACTGTATAATATATAGGCACGGTGTAACCCCCATATCCTATACACACAGTAACTGTATAATATATAGGCACGGTGTAACCCCCATATCCTATACACACAGTAACTGTATAATAGATAGGCACGGTGTAACCCCCATATCCATACACACAGTAACTGTATAATATATAGGCACGGTGTAACCCCCATAATCCTATACACACAGTAGACTGTATAATAGATAGGCACAGTGTAACCCCCATATCCTATACACACAGTAACTGTATAATATATAGGCACAGTGTACCCCCCATATCCTATACACACAGTAACTGTATAATATATAGGCACAGTGTAACCCCCATATCCTATACACACAGTAACTGTATAATATATAGGCACGGTGTAACCCCATATCCTATACACACAGTAACTGTATAATATATAGGCAGCGGTGTAACCCCATATCCTATACACAACAGTAACTGTAATAATATATAGGCACGGTGTAAACCCCCATATCCTATACACACAGTAACTGTATAATATATAGGCACAGTGTAACCCCCATATCCTATACACACAGTAACTGTATAATATATAGGCACAGCGTAACCCCCATATCCTATACACACAGTAACTGTATAATATATATGCACAGCGTAACCCCCATATCCTATACACACAGTAACTGTATAATATATAGGCACGGCGTAACCCCCATATCCTATACACACAGTAACTGTATAATATATAGGCACGGCGTAACCCCCATATCCTATACACACAGTAACTGTATAATATATAGGCACGGCGTAACCCCCATATCCTATACACACAGTAACTGTATAATATATAGGCACGGTGTAACCCCCATATCCTATACACACAGTAACTGTATAATATATAGGCACAGTGTAACCCCCATATCCTATACACACAGTAACTGTATAATATATAGGCACAGTGTAACCCCCATATCCTATACACACAGTAACTGTATAATATATAGGCACGGCGTAACCCCCATATCCTATACACACAGTAACTGTATAATATATAGGCACAGTGTAACCCCCATATCCTATACACACAGTAACTGTATAATATATAGGCACGGCGTAACCCCCATATCCATGGGCGTCCGCATAAAATTTTCCAAGGGGGGGCAAGTAAGCTAGCATCATCCTGCAACAGACAAATATATATATATATATATATATATATATATATATATATATATATATATATATATAAATATATATTTTTTTTTTGCAGGATGATACTAGGGGAGGCTAATGATGGCCCATACACAGACTGACCTACAGCTAATGTGACTCTTAGTGGATTCGCTGCTGGCGTAAAAGTTAACCTCCCAACTACCTCTTGCCGTTCCCACTGACTCCCAGGGATACTGTACAAAAGTGCGGGTGGGGGTGCTTTTTTTTTTTACCCTAAAATGTTTAGGATGTAAAAGTATTCATACGCGCACTTCTGTTAGGGGATCTGCAAACATTTGTGTTTGTGATCAGTTAGCTTCAAGGGGTAGTTCGCATTCGAATTCACTTTTATTTTTAATGGTTTTTCAGTTATTTAGCTTTTTGTTCAGCAGCTCTCCATTTGGTATTTCAGCAGCTATCTGGTTGCTAGGGTCTTATTTACCCTAGCAACCAGGTAGTGGTTTAAACAAGAGATGGGAATATGAATAGTTAAGGGGCCTACTTGGAAAAATAAGTAATACAAAATTATAATAATAATAAAATTGTAGCCTCACAGAGCAATATTTTTTGGCCCCCATTTGAAATCTGTATAGAGGCAGAAGAGAAAGGCAAATTATTCAAAAAAATTAATTAGGAAGACCAATTGCAAAGTTGCTAGGAATAGGCCATTTTATAACATACTAAAGGTTAACTTAAAAGTGAACCACCCCTTTAGATGTGTTTATGTTAGTTTTATAGCAAGAAAGGCAGTGGGTACTGACTCCCCATTATATACAGTGAGACGCAGTCCGTATTTACAAACCCAGCACATTATATACAGTGAAACACAGTGGGTACAGATGGCAGATATTCAGGCCCTGGCACTATAACACGGGCACGGATACACAGCACTGTCCCCACTGTAACTTACTATAAATGAACAAAACAATGACAAAAAAAAAAAAAAATAGTAAGTGCAAAAAACAACAACAAATATATAAACACACAATGAGCTTTTTCAGAGGGAAAGAGTTAACTTACCCTCCATCTGTTAGGGTAGGGGATAGATTATATATTATTTTAATTGTCAGGTCAGGCAAAAAACAATTTAATGTCAGCTAGTGATTCTTTAGAACTGTATAGTACCTGTGTATAGTACCTGTGTATAGTACCTGGGTATAGTACCTGTGTATAGTGCCTGGGTATAGTACCTGTGTATAGTACCTGGGTATAGTACCTGGGTATAGTACCTGGGTATAGTGCCTGGGTATAGTGCCTGGGTATAGTGCCTGGGTATAGTGCCTGGGTATAGTGCCTGGGTATAGTGCCTGTGTATAGTGGCCTGTGTATAGTACCTGGGTATAGTACCTGGGTATAGTACCTGGGTATAGTACCTGGGTATAGTGCCTGGGTATAGTGCCTGGGTATAGTACCTGGGTATAGTACCTGGGTATAGTACCTGTGTATAGTGCCTGTGTATAGTGCCTGTGTATAGTACCTGGGTATAGTACCTGGGTATAGTACCTGTGTATAGTACCTGGGTATAGTGCCTGGGTATAGTGCCTGGGTATAGTGCCTGGGTATAGTGCCTGGGTATAGTACCTGTGTATAGTACCTGGGTATAGTGCCTGGGTATAGTGCCTGGGTATAGTGCCTGGGTATAGTGCCTGGGTATAGTACCGGTGTATAGTACCTGTGTATATAGTACCTGGGTATAGTACCTGGGTATAGTACCTGTGTATAGTACCTGGGTATAGTGCCTGGGTATAGTGCCTGGGTATAGTGCCTGGGTATAGTGCCTGGGTATAGTACCTGGGTATAGTGCCTGGGTATAGTGCCTGGGTATAGTACCTGTGTATAGTACCTGGGTATAGTGCCTGGGTATAGTACCTGGGTATAGTGCCTGGGTATAGTGCCTGGGTATAGTGCCTGGGTATAGTACCTGTGTATAGTACCTGTGTATATAGTACCTGTGTATATAGTACCTGTGTATATAGTACCTGTGTATAGTGCCTGTGTATAGTACCTGGGTATAGTACCTGTGTATATAGTACCTGTGTATATAGTACCTGTGTATAGTGCCTGGGTATAGTACCTGTGTATATAGTACCTGTGTATAGTGCCTGGGTATAGTACCTGGGTATAGTACCTGTGTATAGTACCTGTGTATAGTGCCTGGGTATAGTACCTGTGTATAGTGCCTGTGTATATAGTACCTGTGTATAGTGCCTGGGTATAGTACCTGTGTATAGTGCCTGTGTATAGTACCTGTGTATAGTGCCTGGGTATAGTGCCTGTGTATATAGTACCTGTGTATAGTGCCTGTGTATAGTGCCTGTGTATAGTACCTGTGTATAGTGCCTGGGTATAGTGCCTGTGTATATAGTACCTGTGTATAGTGCCTGTGTATAGTACCTGTGTATAGTGCCTGGGTATAGTGCCTGTGTATATAGTACCTGTGTATAGTACCTGTGTATAGTGCCTGTGTATAGTACCTGTGTATAGTGCCTGGGTATAGTGCCTGTGTATATAGTACCTGTGTATAGTACCTGTGTATAGTGCCTGTGTATAGTGCCTGTGTATAGTGCCTGGGTATAGTACCTGTGTATAGTGCCTGTGTATAGTACCTGTGTATAGTACCTGTGGGATGAAAACTGCAGCAAAAGTTGAGAGTTGGTTCTTAGGTAAAGTTACAGCTTCTTTTCAGTCTTCATTTCTGTTTCCAGTTTGCAAAATCTCCCGATCCCTGTGTGCATCTGTGCTCTGATTGGTCAATTTTACTGTCTGTCAAGGAAGCTGTGCTCTGATTGGAGAATTCACAAGAAGAAAGATCCAATCGGAGCACAGCAAAAACGGGCTTGAGGGGAAAGTGCAGAAACGGAGTAAGGTTTTTGTTTTTTTGCTACTTTTCCAGGGGGGGGCAAGTGCCCCCTCTTGCCCCCTTCTGTGGACGCCCATGCCCATATCCTATACGCACACAGTAACTGTATAATATATAGGCACGGTGTAACCCCCATATCCTATACACACAGTAACTGTATAATATATAGGCACGGTGTAACCCCCATATCCTATACACACAGTAACTGTATAATATATAGGCACAGTGTAACCCCCATATCCTATACACACAGTAACTGTATAATATATAGGCACGGTGTAACCCCCATATCCTATACACACAGTAACTGTATAATATATAGGCACAGTGTAAACCCCCATATCCTATACACACAGTAACTGTATAATATATAGGCACAGTGTAACCCCCATATCCTATACACACAGTAACTGTATAATATATAGGCACAGTGTAACCCCCATATCCTATACACACAGTAACTGTATAATATATAGGCACGGCGTAACCCCCATATCCTATACACACAGTAACTGTATAATATATAGGCACAGTGTAACCCCCATATCCTATACACACAGTAACTGTATAATATATAGGCACGGCATGACCCCCATATCCTATACACACAGTAACTGTATAATATATAGGCACAGTGTAACCCCCATATCCTATACACACAGTAACTGTATAATATATAGGCACAGTGTAACCCCCATATCCTATACACACAGTAACTGTATAATATATAGGCACGGTGTAACCCCCATATCCTATACACACAGTAACTGTATAATCATATAGGCACAGTGTAACCCCATACCCTATACACACAGTAACTGTATAATATATAGGCACAGTGTAACCCCCATATCCTATACACACAGTAACTGTATAATATATAGGCACGGCATGACCCCCATATCCTATACACACAGTAACTGTATAATATATAGGCACAGTGTAACCCCCATATCCTATACACACAGTAACTGTATAATATATAGGCACAGTGTAACCCCCATATCCTATACACACAGTAACTGTATAATATATAGGCACGGTGTAACCCCCATATCCTATACACACAGTAACTGTATAAATATATAGGCACAGTGTAACCCCCATATCCTATACACACAGTAACTGTATAATATATAGGCACAGTGTAACCCCCATATCCTATACACACAGTAACTGTATAATATATAGGCACGGTGTAACCCCCATATCCTATACACACAGTAACTGTATAATATATAGCACGGTGTAACCCCCATATCCTATACACACAGTAACTGTTATAATATATAGGCACAGTGTAACCCCCATACCCTATACACACAGTAACTGTATAATATATAGGCACAGTGTAACCCCCATATCCTATACACACAGTAATAGGCACAGTGTAACCCCCATATCCTATACACACAGTAACTGTATAATATATAGGCACAGTGTAACCCCCATATCCTATACACACAGTAATAGGCACAGTGTAACCCCCATATCCTATACACACAGTAACTGTATAATATATAGGCACGGCGTAACCCCCATATCCTATACACACAGTAACTGTATAATATATAGGCACGGCGTAACCCCCATACCCTATACACACAGTAACTGTATAATATATAGGCACAGTGTAACCCCCATATCCTATACACACAGTAACTGTATAATATATAGGCACGGCGTAACCCCCATATCCTATACACACAGTAACTGTATAATATATAGGCACAGTGTAACCCCCAATCCTATACACACAGTAACTGTATAATATATAGGCGTAACCCCCATATCCTATACACACAGTAACTGTATAATATATAGGCACAGTGTAACCCCCATATCCTATACACACAGTAACTGTATAATATATAGGCACAGTGTAACCCCCATATCCTATACACACAGTAACTGTATAATATATAGGCACAGTGTAACCCCCATATCCTATACACACAGTAACTGTATAATATATAGGCACAGTGTAACCCCCATATCCTATACACACAGTAACTGTATAATATATAGGCACAGTGTAACCCCCATATCCTATACACACAGTAACTGTATAATATATAGGCACGGCGTAACCCCCATATCCTATACACACAGTAACTGTATAATATATAGGCACGGCGTAACCCCCATATCCTATACACACAGTAACTGTATAATATATAGGCACGGCGTAACCCCCATATCCTATACACACAGTAACTGTATAATATATAGGCACAGTGTAACCCCCATATCCTATACACACAGTAACTGTATAATATATAGGCACAGTGTAACCCCCATATCCTATACACACAGTAACTGTATAATATATAGGCACAGTGTAACCCCCATATCCTATACACACAGTAACTGTATAATATATAGGCACAGTGTAACCCCCATATCCTATACACACAGTAACTGTATAATATATAGGCACAGTGTAACCCCCATATCCTATACACACAGTAACTGTATAATATATAGGCACAGTGTAACCCCCATATCCTATACACACAGTAACTGTATAATATATAGGCACAGTGTAACCCCCATATCCTATACACACAGTGTTGGAACCATATATTATTTCACGATCCAAGTACAGTTTGCTGTCTTTGCACATCCCTTGTGTTTTAGTGCCCCCTAATGTTGCTATGAGGGTAAAATCAGGGAATAAAGTTTCCTTGGAGTCTGACTGGGGGCCACATATAGAAGTCTACTTATCACCCTACAGAATGCAGCCATGGTTTGTTAAACCTGATTAGGTAAAATATAAAGCACAGGGGGTGAATCTCCCCATGAAACCAAGTCCTTTACATGAGGTTCAGCAGGAGCAGCTCCGCTCTGTATTTCCCTTGTGCTATAAGTACTGAAGGTTTTAGGGTTTATAATGGGCAGGTTTTCTCCCTCATGGAGACAGGGTCGGACTGGGGGGTGCAGGCTCCCGCCCCAGGGGCCCTGCAGGTGCCCCAGCCAGCCCTGTGCCCTACCCCCCCCAGGGGCCCCCCTAACCCCCCCATCCGACGTCCTCCCCGAGCGCGTATAAATTGAACGCGTCAGGGGAGGAACAGTCAGTAGGGGGAGCGCTGGCAAAGGTCGGACTGGACCGCCGGGGCCCACTAGGGCCGGGGCCCACCAGAATTTTTCCCGGTGTCCCGGCGGCCCAGTCCGACCCTGCATGCAGAAGGTAAGTTTAAATTATGTGTGGTCAGTGGAGGGGGTTTGACAGGTCGTGGGGGCCCCTGCAGGGGGTGTGAAGGCTGCGGCGGGGGCTTCTTGAGTGGTGGAGGGGCCCCTGAGGCAGTAGGGTGGGCCCTGCACCCCCCAGTCCAGTCCTGGCTGTATTAGAACTAAAGCCTGTATTGCCAAATTAAGCTTGAGGGAATTCCTACTGATAGGGGAAACATTACTATTGGTTGCACACTTAGGGGCCCATTTACTAAGGTTTTCTGAGAAAAGTTCGATTTTTTTTTTTTAATCTTTCGTTTTTTTCCTAGATTTCCGTATGTGTTTTTTGGCAGTACACAATTGTTTCATTTTTTCTTAAAAGATTTTAGATAATTTGGAATTTTTTAAAAACTCACAAACATTCGAAATTTGTAAAACTTTTTTAGCCAGGTTTAAGCTGCCGAGAACCAATGAGTTCTGTGAAGACTGAGGGGCAGATTTACTAATGCACGAAAGCGTCCGAACGCGTTTTTTCATAATGATCTGTATTTTTGCGACCTTTTAAGTCGCCGTCGCGACTTTTTCCTATGTCCCGTGTTTTTTTCGCCGCCGTTACAACTTTATCGTATATTTTCCACAACTTTTTCGTCGTGAAAAAATCGCATTGCTTTTTCCGCCGTTTAGAATTGCTCAATATGAAAAAATCGCGACAGCGACGAAAAAGTCGCACAAAATATAATAAAGTTGTGACGGCGACGAAAAAATCGCGCAAAATATGAAAAAAAACGCAACGGTTGCAAAATTTTCGTTTCCAATTCGATTTTTTCCCATTCGGGATTCGGATTGGTGGATTAGTAAATGTGCCACTTAGAATAGCAGGGGAATAGAGTAGTCAGTGACAGTCTGTCCTTGGCACATGTTCAAGGGGAAGTTAAACCCATTATTGTTTTCTATTTCACACACTTTCATTATTGTTTTCCAAGAATGAGCACCAATGATCCTAAAATGGCCGCTGGAGCACTTCCTGTTAGTGAAAAATAAAGAGGATTCATGGAAACGAGCAGCCATTTCAATTTCACAATGGCAAAATATTCTTGCATTTCTCTAGAATTTTGTACGACAAACTTACAAATTATCGTGACTATTAAAATTCATCACTGGTCCGGCTTGGGACTCCTCCAGTTACATGGGAGTAGGAGAAACAATAGGTTAGCTGAAAGCAGTTCTAATGTGTAGCGCTGGCTGAAAACTCAGACTCAGGCACACTTTACTGCTGCGCTGCAAGTTGGAGTGATATCCCCTCCCCCCCAGCAGCCGATCAGCAGAACAATGGGAAGGGAGCAAGATAGCAGCTCCCAGTAGGTATCAGAATAGCACTCAATAGTAAGAAATCCAAGTCCGGCTTGGGACTCCTCCAGTTACATGGGAGTAGGAGAAACAATAGGTTAGCTGAAAGCAGTTCTAATGTGTAGCGCTGGCTGAAAGCTCAGACTCAGGCACACTTTACTGCTGCGCTGCAAGTTGGAGTGATATCCCCCCCCTCACCCCCCGCAGCCGATCAGCAGAACAATGGGAAGGGAGCAAGATAGCAGCTCCCAGTAGGTATCAGAATAGCACTCAATAGTAGGAAATCCTCCAGTTACATGGGAGTAGGAGAAACAATAGGTTAGCTGAAAGCAGTTCTAATGTGTAGTGCTGGCTCCTTCTGAAAGCTCAGACTCAGGCACACTTTACTGCTGCGCTGCAAGTTGGAGTGATATCCCCTCCCCCCCCAGCAGCCGATCAGCAGATCAATGGGAAGGGAGCAAGATAGCAGCTCCCAGTAGGTATCAGAATAGCACTCAATAGTAAGAAATCCAAGTCCGGCTTGGGACTCCTCCAGTTACATGGGAGTAGGAGAAACAATAGGTTAGCTGAAAGCAGTTCTAATGTGTAGCGCTGGCTGAAAGCTCAGACTCAGGCACAAGGCACTGAGATGGCGCCTACACACCAATATTACAGCTACAAATACATTTGTTGGTTCAAGAATAAAAGTTTAAATGGCAGAGGGAATTATTTGCTGTAAGTGTAATTTAGAAATAAAAGTACCCTATAAAAATTATGACAGAATCCATTTAATGACTTTACTTCAGAACTCAGTAAGTTTAGGGCATACAAACCATATGTGCAGGTCATTACCTTCTTCTGTCCCATGTCTACACAGCAAGATGTAGCTATTGGGTTACATTTTGTGTAATTTCGCTGGGGTGTGGTGCCATCTAGTGGCTAATTTAAAAATGTATCTCTCTTATTCTCATAGCTCTGGATGATTTGTGAATTGAGACAAAAATTTGTTTCCCAAAATTGTGGGGATATTGTACTACCAAGCGCAGTTTTATGACAAAATAGAAGGATCTTCAGGGAAAGGGAAGGGACCTCTGCCATTAGCTTCTACATGAACTCAGCAAGTTTAAACACAGCAAATGGTCAGAGTTGGATTTTTAGCTGTTTAAACACATGGTAAATCTTAAAAAAGCCAGAGTGTTTTTTATCTGCAAATTTGAACACTAAAAACCAAAATCAATAAAAAAAAATTTGATGGTTAGTAAATTGGCCCCTAGGTACCTTTCATATTACATTTTAGCTGCAATGCCCTGAGACAAACAGTAGATGGAGCCTTTTATATTACATTTTAGCTGCAATGCCCTGAGACAAACAGTAGATGGAGCCTTTCATAGTACATTTTAGCTGCAATGCCCTGAGACAAACAGTAGATGAAGCCTTTTATATTACATTTTAGCTGCAATGCCCTGAGACAAACAGTAGATGGAGCCTTTTATATTACATTTTAGCTGCAATGCCCTGAGACAAACAGTAGATGAAGCCTTTTATATTACATTTTAGCTGCAATGCCCTGAGACAAACAGTAGATGAAGCCTGTTATATTACATTTTAGCTGCAATGCCCTGAGACAAACAGTAGATGGAGACCTTACACCACTAAAGCATTTTTGGAATACTAACCAGTCTCTCTTCATTAGTCCCCAGCACTTTAAATGGCTCATAAGAGGTAACATAAACCATAAAAAGTGGTTTCAATAGATAACCTGGGCATCTGCAGGGCACCCCCACAATCTGCAGTAGGGAAGAAATCCACTGGATGAATCTAGTGTTTGATTCCATTCGTTTAAAGGGTAAGTGAAACTATACCTAACAGGCGGGGTCCTTCAGGAAAGGGTCTATACCATGAAGCCAACAGGCGGGGTTCTTCGGGAAGGGGCCTATACCATGAAGCTAACAGGCAGGGTTCTTCGGGAAGGGGCCTATATCATGAAGCTAACAGGCGGGGTCCTTCAGGAAAGGCTCTATACCATGAAGCTAACAGGCGGGGTCCTTCAGGAAAGGGTCTATACCATGAAGCTAACAGGTGGGTCCTTCAGGAAAGGGTCTATACCATGAAGCTAACAGGTGGGTCCTTCAGGAAAGGGTCTATACCATGAAGCTAACAGGCGGGGTCCTTCAGGAAAGGGCCTTTACCATGAAGCTAACAGATGGGGTCCTTCAGGAAAGGGTCTATACCATTATATTGTAATTGCACTTATATTGTAATGTCACCCACTGTGACCTACAGCACTTATATTTGCCTATTTGTGTCTGTTAGTTACCCCTCCCATATAGATTGTAAGCTCTACGGGGCAGGGACCTCCTTCCTCTTGTGTCCTCGACTCTTAACTTATTGCTGCTGTATTTATTGTTATACTTTGTATTTATCTATTATCTTATTAACCCCCTGTTTGTATTAATGTATTCTACTGCACAGCGCTTTATAAATAAAGATATACATACATACATACATGAAGCTAACAGGTGGGTCCTTCAGGAAAGGGTCTATAGCATGATGTTAACAAGTTGGTCCTTCAGGAAAGGGTCTATACCATGATGTTAACAAGTTGGTCCTTCAGGAAAGGGTCTATACCATGAAGCTAACAGGAGGGGTCCTTTAGGAAAGGGCCTGTACAATGGAGGTAACGGGTGGAGTCCTTCGGGAAAGAGCCTATACCATGAGGTTAACAGGTGGGTTCCTTTGGGAAAGGGCTTATACCATGAAGCTAACAGGTGGGGTCCTTCAGGAAAAAGCCTATACCATGAAGCTAACAGGTGGGGTCCTTCATGAAAAAGCCTATACCATGAGGTTAACAGGTGGGGTCCTTTGGGAAAGAGCCTATACCATGAAGCTAACAGGTGGGGTCCTTCATGAAAAAGCCTATACCATGAGGTTAACAGGTAGGGTCCTTCGGGAAAGGGTCTATACTATGATGTTAACAAGTGGGTCCTTCAGGAAAGGGTCTATACCATGAAGCTAACAGGAGGGGTCCTTTAGGAAAGGGCCTGTACCATGAAGGTAACGGGTGGAGTCCTTCGGGAAAGAGCCTATACCATGAGGTTAACAGGTGGGGTCCTTTGGGAAAGGGCCTATACCATGAAGCTAACAGGACGGGTCCTTCAGGAAAAAGCCTATACCATGAGGTTAACATGTGGAGTCCTTTGGGAAAGGGCCTATACCATGAAGCTTACAGGAGGGGTCCTTCAGGAAAAAGCCTATACCATGAGGTTAACAGGTGGGGTCCTTCGGGAAAGAGCCTATACCATGAAGCTAACAGGCGGGGTCCTTTAGGAAATTTTCTATACCATGAAGGTAACGGGTGGGGTCCTTCGGGAAAGGGCCTATACCATGAGGCTTACAGGAGGGGCCTTTCATGAAAGGTTTTGACCCACCAAACTAGGAACTTCCCGGTAGAGTTGCCACCTTTGCCAGGTTATAAATGCAGACAAAGGAGCGTGCATGATGACCTTGGTGCTGTATGTCTCCAATGTCACCACGCAAACCGCTAACATCATCACACAATGTTATCACACGATGACGTTTCTGCCTGCGTGATGACGTTGGGGGTGGGGTAATTGAGTCTGCTAGGTGCAATTGGGAGGATTTCTGCCCACTTTTTAGAAAGTTGAAAACTAGGCAGAATGTTTTGACCTGGACAGTCCCATGAAAAACCAGGCCGTCTGGGTCAAAACCGGACCGGTGGCAAGCCTTCTTCCAGGAGACACCTCCTCCCACATCCCCTTCCCCCCATCCCCAGGCCTTTATCCCAGCCACCTTCTCAAACCTGCCATTAGCCAAATATTACAGCCATCAAGTAGGGTCATTCTTTTTTTTTACTATTTGCTAATCTCAGACTATAATGTTCTGCGATGTTCTCCCACCCTCCGCTCAGGTTCCAGGTCAGTGAAGCCACCGCGGAACCTCACACCTAGGCCGACACCCCTGGGGATTATACACTTATAAATGTCATAAAGTGTCTTGATCCTGTGCTACCGGCCCCTCGGAATCCCCGCATTCCTCCCCAGGACACATATCTCATTTTCTCTCCTGCATTGCCCCCCCCCCCCCCCCCCGCTCCATTCCAGCTGAAAGAAAATTGCTTTAAAATGATCCTTAAATTAGGAGCAGACATTGCTGGGGTTTAGTGTTCCTTGGCAGAGGGACAGCGGCGCGGCCTTCCCATTCACCATAATTGGGGGGGCTGCCTCGGAGCACAATGAGGTGGCAGAGACATCTGCTTGCAATCAGGCCCGGCGCTAGTAAATGCTGTTATTGTATGTAATCTCTTTATGGGGGCGCATAATGCGGCGGCTGATGATGATATTTAGGGAAAGCTCCTCTCAAAGCTGACAAATCCGCTGGTATCCTATGTGGCGGGATGATGGGCAAATATGGCGGGATGATAATGTTACCCGCGGTTACACCGTGGGGGTATAACTCGTCTCTGAGAGTGGGCTAAAGGGTCATAATCTTAAAGGGGTGGGTCCCCATTAAGGTAACTGTTTAGAACTGCCTATTTCAAGCAACTTTTCAATTGGTCTTCATTAATTATTTGTTATAGTTTTTGAATTATTAGCCTTTTTCTTCCAACTATCTGCAGTTTTTAATAGGGGTCGCTGACCCCGGCAACCAAAAAACTATTGCTCCAGTGTGTGAGGCTCCAGTTGTATTGTTATTGTTACTTCTTCATATATTCATATACCAGTTTCTCATTCAAACTGCCCCCCTGGTCGCTAAGGTCATTTGGACCCTAGCAACCAGAGAACTGCTGAAACTCCAAACTGCGGAGCTGCTGAACAAGTAGTGAAATAATAAAAAATGAAGACCAATTGCAAATTGTTTCATTGTGCAATAACTCAAAGGAGAACAAGTATAAAGGATGCCAAGGTGCCCCCATTGGCTACACAATGTCCTCCGGTGGGTGGCAATTGGTCACTGCCCACCTCCATGATTAGAACCAAGGCCTTGGGTGGGGAGGGGGGCCCCAAACCATGAATGTTCTTCCAGAAATGTCTGACCGCCTCTGCCTTAGGGGAAACGCAAGCAGAAAACAGCACAGAGGGGGCTAAACTGGATAATGCTGCTATTAAAGGAAATTACAGCCGTCATATTTAGGGAGCATTCTGTGTTTTTTTCACTTGAAATGGAATATTCCGTGGCAGGGTTGGCGGCCGGCTTGTCCCCTGGTAAGGAAAGTACTGGGAGAGACCAAGTTTTCATCAAAGGCCTCATATAAATTGGCTGAACCTTCTGGCGCACCCTGTTGGCTGAACATCGCCATAGACAAATCCGGCCACTAGAGGGCGCCCAATGCTTAGTCTGTTGTACAATTTCTGCCTCATCGCCAATATGGGACAAACACTTGCATTTCATTGGTTCATTTCTCCCAGACAAAACCTACTGTTCATAAAAGGGCAGGTACATGTTTAATTATAAAGGAATGGGAGGGGCTGTGTAAGGTGATAGGTCAGGTGGGGCATAACTGGGACGTGGCTAGTGTAGACATTTTTGCCCATGCCCACTTTTTGTGGCCAAAGAGAGCCCCCCTGAAGCCCGCCCGAGTTACCTGCCCCTCTGCCTGCGCCACCTGCCCCTCCGCCTCCATCCAGGGGGGGGGGGTTCCGATGCCTATGGATGTTACTGAGAAACAAATGTAAATCATAACCGTGTAATGTCCAGTGCTGCCCAGTTGGTCTGGGACTCTGGGGCCCACCAGATATCAGGGGCCCCCTCTTACTGCAACTAGATGTATATCCAACTCAACCCACCATAAGGCTACCTCTTAAAGGGGCAGTTCACCTAACTTTTAGTATGTTATAGAATGGCCAATTCTAAGCAACTTTTCAATTGGTCTTCATTATTTATGTGTTATAATTTTTTAATTATTTGCCTTCTTCTTCCAACTCTTTTTATATAGGGGTCACTGACCCCGGCAGCGAAAAACCTATTGCTCTGTGAGGCTCCAGTTTTATTGTTATTGTTACTTTTTGTAACTTTCTTTTCTAATCAGCCCCTCTCCTATTCATATATCAGCCTCTCTTCCAAACCACTCCCTGGTTGCTAAGGTAAGTTGAACCCTAGCAACCAAATAGCTGCTAAATCTCCAAACCGCAGAGCTGCTGAACTGAAAAGGAAATAACTACAAAGCTACAAATAATAAAAAATGAAGACCAATTGCAAATTGTCTCAGTAACTCAGTAGTCTCAGCTAACTAAAAGGTCATCATTAACCCTCCGTTGGCCATCATGCAGAGGGTAGATTGTGTACAGTTGAGGGACGATGAAGAAGAGTAAAGGGGGTGGGTGGAAGAGTGCTCAGAACTAAAGTGGGGGGATCTGGCCAGGGCCGGCCTTATAAACTGTGGGGCCCAATTGGGACCATATTGGCGGGGCCCCTACACAAGGTGTTGCTGACTGGCACAGGGTTCCAGGGCTGGGGGGGCAAATAGTCCCTGCCCCTCGCTCAATGACTGACAGTGTAACCCCAGCCTTTTCCCCTCTCTTTCTCTTGTTCCATTGGCCCCCAACATTTTCATGTGGCCCCCAAGCACTGGGCACTCGACATACTATATACAGTGATTATTAGCCCCCCAAGCACTTTTAATGGCCCAGAACACATAGCAGCATTATGGGGCAATCACTGTTGGGGGCAGGCTGGGCAGCTTCATGTGCTTATTCCCCCTGGTGCGGGGCACTAGTTGGGCCCAATAGGTGTAATTAGCCCTAGGCCGGCCCCGGACCTGGCATACAGGGATGAGTTAGTTGCCATCATTTGTTCCATTTTGGGTCACAAAGCGTCGATGCCGGAGACGTCTCGCTGACCACTCGCCAGGCTCTGACTGGGCACCGACTGGGAGGATTCACTCCCCAAACTGGCGAGATGGGCTGAGCGTGCCGGAGTAACTGGGACAGCCCGGGGCAAAGAGGAGCCTCAGGGGGGGGGAATCGGCAGAGTCTGGGAAGATCAAATGCACCAACTGTTCCTCAAAACCACAAGGCGCGGAGTATTCCGGCCCCGGCAGCTTTATGTGATTTTACCCTTCTTCTAAAATATGGATTTTTTATGAGACCTGCTGAGCTGGCATGGGATGAACCCAACGCTCGCGGCTAATCCCAAACAGATAGACCCGGCAGGGCCCAGAAACTCCTGCTTAAAGGGGAACTAGCACCAAAGCTTATTCTGTACGTCAAGCCTATAAAGCCCCGCGGGCAAGCTCAGCTTAAGTGCCCAATTCACCATTGTGTGGCCTCCTCCGGGGCTCCCTCAGCTGGTGCAAAAGGAATTCTGTACCTTATTCAGTAGGTCAACTTTTAGTATGGCCAATTCTAAGCAGCTTTTCCATTGGTCTTCATTTTGCATTTGTTATAGTTTTTGAATTATTTGCCTTCTTCTTGTGACTCTTTGCAGCTTTCAAATGGGGGTCACTGACCCCGGCAGCCAAACCCTATTGCTCTGTGAGGCTCCAGTTTTATTGTTATTGTTACTTTTTATTCCTTATCTCCCTATTCCACCCCTCTCCTATTCATATACCAGTCTCTCGTTCAAACCACTCCATGGTTGCTAAGGTCAGTTGGACCTTAGCAACCAGATAGCTACTAACATTCCAAACTGGAGAGCTGCTGAAAAAAAAGTGAAATAACAAAAAAACTAAACAAAAATAGTAAAAAATGAAGACCAATTGCAAATTTTCAGAATATTACTCTCTACATCATACTAATAGTTCACTCAAAATTCCCATGTACCCCTCATTTTTTTTTCTAGTCCTACCTGTACTTGTGAATGAGGCTCAATAGTAATACAATGTAATTCCTCCCCCCCCCAACCCCCAAGAATTCTCAATGAGAGTTGGAAGAAGAATTTGTGTAGCAAAGTGCAGCTCCTCCTCGCCGAGCGCTTCCCACCCCCCCGACCCCTCGCTGGTAACATGCGAAGCAACATCTGGACGGCTGCTCCTATACAGAGGGCTCGGCGCGGCCACTAATGCGCCGTGAAATACGGCCTGTTTGATGCCAAACTCGCCGCGGCCCCACAGATACAATGGGGATTGTTTCCCAAGAAGAGCGAAACAATGGGTCGTATTTGTTTGTTTGCACAGATTTACGACCCCCTAATTATCCCCTAATAAAATACAGTTGTAATGAAAATTATATGGGTGGGGATGGTGTAAGTAATCCTTACTGTATGTCACTATGGCAAAAGGTACAGGGTTGGACTGGGGTACCTGGGGCCCATTAGGGAACCTCACCCCCATAGGCTGACAAAACAGATAAGCACGCCTGCTGCCAACCCCCAGCTGTCACCATTGCCCAACCCCCAGCTGTCATCATTGCCCAACCCCCAGCTGTTGCCACTGCCCACCCTGTGCTACATACATGGCCATCTATACAAAATATTATTCTTACTAACATATTACTCAGCGCTGTACAATGAATGGGAGTATACACTGAGCATACAGATTTACATACAAAAACAACCAATAATCGATACGAGAAATAAAGAGGGCCCAAAAAAGCTTACAATCTGGGGCCTAAGGTGAAAGTAAAGCTTGAAGTCCCATAAAATGCACCAAGTATAGTGCACTAGTGAAAATTGCTTTAGCGTCATAATTAACCAGGCATGCCAATATAATCACTACAGAACATGGATAACGAGCACATTAACCCCAGGTATGCCAGTATTATCACTACAGAAAATGAATAATGAACACATTAAGCCCAGGTATGTCAGTATAATCACTACAGATAATGAATAACAAGCATATTAACCCCAGATACACCAGTATACTGACTACCTAAAAAGAACAACAAGTATATTAAACCCAGACATGCCACTATAATCCCTACAGAAGATGGATTAGAATTTTAACCCCAGACATGCCATTATAATTACTACAGAAAATGGATAACAAGCATTTTAACCCCAGACATGCCATTATAATTACTACAGAAAATGGATAACAAGCATTTTAACCCCAGACATGCCATTATATTTACTACTGAAAATGCATAACAAGGATATTAACCCCATATATCCCAGTAAAATCACTGCCAAAAATGGATAATATTAACCGCAGACCTGCCAGTGTGATCACTACAGAAAATGGATTAGCATATTAACCACGGACAAGTCAATAAGATCATGGCAAAAATGGGCAATGAGCACTCAAGTATCCCCAGACATGCCTGTAGGTTTTAACCAAATTAAAAAAAAAAGGGTCAGGCAGCAAAAGTGGCCCTGTCCCGAGGTGGTACCTGCAGGGCCCTGTTATGCACCCGTCATAGTGATGGGCGAATCCGTTCTGTTTTGTGTTGCTGGAAATTTTGCAAAACGTACTGGAGTTTTTTTTTGTGGCAACTTTTTCAGTGCACAATACGTTGTTTTTCTTTTACAATTTCTTTGAAATTCCACCAGAGGGCAGCGGAGGATAGTGAATGTCTCAGGGAAGGGTGTTATTCCTATGTTCTGGGTATTAATCCAAGTGCAGGAATTTGTATCCTTGTGTTCAGAAGGCACCAGTGCCCATATGGCCATCGGCCCACCGGGCATAAAATAGGGTTCGACAAGTTCCACTTGGCATAAAACCTGCCTTTAACCCGAGTGAAAGCAAAGCTTCATAGGGAGAAGCTTGACTTCTTTGCAGGAAACACAAATGGATGGAGCTAGGGCATCTTCTACTGGCCAAAGCTATATCCTCCCCAAACTAAGGAGTATATGGATACTGGGAAGTTGTATCAGGAGTCAGAACCAGCAGTGCAGGGAAGGGAAAGGGACAGACACAGTGACAGTTACACATAACTATAAACCCAGTGAGAATGAGGAATGAATGGATACTGGGAAGTTGTATCAGGAGTCAGAACCAGCAGTGCAGGGAAGGGAAAGGGACAGGCACAGTGACAGTTACACATAACTATAAACCCAGTGAGAATGAGGAATGAATGGATATTGGGGAGTTGTATCAGGAGTCAGAACCAGCAGTGCAGGGAAGGGAAAGGGACAGACACAGTGACAGTTACACATAACTATAAACCCAGTGAGAATGAGGAATGAATGGATAATGGGGAGTTGTATCAGGAGTCAGAACCAGTAGTGCAGGGAAGGGAAAGGGACAGACACAGTGACAGTTACACATAACTATAAACCCAGTGAGAATGAGGAATGAATGGATATTGGGGAGTTGTATCAGGAGTCAGAACCAGCAGTGCAGGGAAGGGAAAGGGACAGACACAGTGACAGTTACACATAACTATAAACCCAGTGAGAATGAGGAATGAATGGGTATTGGGGAGTTGTATCAGGAGTCAGAACCAGCAGTGCAGGGAAGGGAAAGGGACAGACACAGTGACAGTTACACATAACTATAAACCCAGTGAGAATGAGGAATGAATGGGTATTGGGGAGTTGTATCAGGAGTCAGAACCAGCAGTGCAGGGAAGGGAAAGGGACAGACACAGTGACAGTTACACATAACTATAAACCCAGTGAGAATGAGGAATGAATGGATATTGGGGAGTTGTATCAGGAGTCAGAACCAGCAGTGCAGGGAAGGGAAAGGGACAGACACAGTGACAGTTACACATAACTATAAACCCAGTGAGAATGAGGAATGAATGGATATTGGGGAGTTGTATCAGGAGTCAGAACCAGCAGTGCAGGGAAGGGAAAGGGACAGGCACAGTGACAGTTACACATAACTATAAACCCAGTGAGAATGAGGAATGAATGGGTATTGGGGAGTTGTATCAGGAGTCAGAACCAGCAGTGCAGGGAAGGGAAAGGGACAGACACAGTGACAGTTACACATAACTATAAACCCAGGGAGAATGAGGAATGAATGGGTATTGGGGAGTTGTATCAGGAGTCAGAACCAGCAGTGCAGGGAAGGGAAAGGGACAGACACAGTGACAGTTACACATAACTATAAACCCAGTGAGAATGAGGAATGAATGGGTATTGGGGAGTTGTATCAGGAGTCAGAACCAGCAGTGCAGGGAAGGGAAAGGGACAGACACAGTGACAGTTACACATAACTATAAACCCAGAGAGAATGAGGAATGAATGGGTATTGGGGAGTTGTATCAGGAGTCAGAACCAGCAGTGCAGGGAAGGGAAAGGGACAGACACAGTGACAGTTACACATAACTATAAACCCAGTGAGAATGAGGAATGAATGGGTATTGGGGAGTTGTATCAGGAGTCAGAACCAGCAGTGCAGGGAAGGGAAAGGGACAGACACAGTGACAGTTACACATAACTATAAACCCAGGGAGAATGAGGAATGAATGGGTATTGGGGAGTTGTATCAGGAGTCAGAACCAGCAGTGCAGGGAAGGGAAAGGGACAGACACAGTGACAGTTACACATAACTATAAACCCAGTGAGAATGAGGAATGAATGGATATTGGGGAGTTGTATCAGGAGTCAGAACCAGCAGTGCAGGGAAGGGAAAGGGACAGACACAGTGACAGTTACACATAACTATAAACCCAGTGAGAATGAGGAATGAATGGGTATTGGGGAGGTAGAGGGGACTATCTGGATGACGCAGATGGAAGCGAAACTGCCACCGATACGCCACAACACTCATGTTTGGATATTTTGCTATTTCCAGAGAAAGAGTGGCCGCCCTGTCACTCAAGCGAGGGAGAGAATTTGGGGCATTTGAGTGGCGCAGGGAGCGGGCGGCGCTGTCAGTGAGATAAATAGCTGCTCAATGGTGGAACGAGCCTGGCGCAGGA